>NC_059441.1:11258140-11325640 GCF_021028975.2 Sphaerodactylus townsendi
CGTGATGTCTCGAGGTGGCAATCTGCTTGTGGCGAAACAGGTTCTGCTGACCACTCGACAATATGTCACATTGGCGTGAGACGGCTAGAAAACGCCCTGCTTCGTGATGCGCTCCCTCACTCCTTTTTCCGGCCACCCTTGCTGGGTTGGGGTGATCCCTTGAGCTGATGATAGCGTGAACCAGCTAATCGGTGCGCCACTGTCTTCCAGTGTGCCCACGTGGGCTCCTCATGCGTGAATGCACCTTAGAGGTAGAGAGTCCAATGGATGCGGAATACAGGGCTTTCCCCTCCCTGATTTAAAGCTCTGCTTATGCTGGTGGTACATTTGTGCATGGTTGGCACATGTGGTACAGGGGTGCTAGCTTCGGGTTGGAAAATACCTGGAGATTTGGAACGCAGAGCATGAGGAGAGTTAGGTTTGGGGTGGGGAAGGACTTCAATTGGGGTAATAATAATAATAATAATAATAATAATAATAATAATAATAATAATAATGGTAATAGTAATAATAGTAATAATAGTAATAATAATAATAATAAATTCCTGTGGGACTTTCGAATCCAAACGGACAAAGTGTTGAAACACAATACACCAGACATCACTGTGATCGAGGACAAGAAAGTGAGCACCATCGACATAGCAGTCCCCGGGGTGACAGCAGGGTCATTGAAAAAGAACGGGAGGAGGTCACTAGATACCGCGATTTGAAAATCGAGCTTCAGCGTCTGTGGCACAAACCAGCTGAGGTCGTCCCAGTGGTAATCGGCATGCTGGGCGCCATCCCAAAAACACTAGGGCAGCACTTGAAACATCTTCGAATGGACAAAATTAACATCTGTCAAATTCAGAAGGCAGCCCTGCTGGGATCCGCACGAATACTACGCCGATACATTACAACTTCCTAGGCCTCTGGGTGAGGCTCGAATTGTAATGAAGGCCAACAACCAGCTAAAGATCTGGCAGCTGTGAAATCTACAATAATAATAATAATAATAATAATAATAATAATAATAATAATAATAATAATAATAATAATAATAATAATAATAATAATAATAATAATAATAATTTATTCAAATCCTCTGAAGATGCCAGGCACAGATGCTGGCGAAATGTCAGGAGAAAATGCTACTGGAACAGGGCCATACAACCCAGAAAACCCACAACACCCTAGTGATTCCGGCCATGAAAGCCTTCGACAATACAATGTGCATTTTGTTGAGTTTTATTGTTTAAATAATCAAAAAAAGATTGTCCAAGCCACAGTAGGGTTGATGATTGATGATTGACAAATGTTTTAAATGGTTATGAATTTTTGTGTAAACAACTAGGAAGATTTCTTTGCATTGTAAACATTGTAGGTTTTTTTGGTAAGTTTCAATGGTTTATTTTGGTGCAAGGTCAGGGGAGCATTTCTGTACCTACGTTGCATTATAAAGATTTGAACATTATCGTCTTGGGACAATAAACCATCTGGTAGTTGGCAACCTTTGTGTGACATCCTCAGAGATACTCTTGATTCTGAGGAGCAACGTTTCTATGAACGCACGTGTGTTCATTTGTGTTATTGTCATTTGGGCTGAATGGATTGCATGGATACGTCTTTATTCCTTGTCTTTTTAGCTGGCCTTTCCCTTTCTCGCAGCAGAATTTCAGAGTGGGGTTTCACTTCTCTAAATCCCTTGTAACTCACCCTGGGACGTAGTGCCACTGTATTTAGTGATTCTTACTGTTAAGTGAGTCCCCAAAAGGAAGTTGTAATGGGCGTTCATTGGATGTAAATTTATGGAATCGTGGAGAGTGTTGAGCCAATCAGTAAATCTATCAGCTAAGTTGGGAACCTGAAGAACGCAAAACAAATCATCAATAAATCTCTTACAAATAATGATCTCATCGAAAAGAAGATTATTGGGGTTATTGATATATGTCTCCTCAAAGCTGGCCATATATAAATTAGCCAACCCTGGGGCAACGCCCGTCGAAATCCCTTCAATTTGTTTAAACAGTGTGCTATCAAAATGAAAATAACCGTGGTCCAAAATTATATCGAATAAATCTAATAAACAGAAAAATATGTTGGAGGTATAGTAGTTGCTCGCCGATCTAAATACAATTGGGCTGCAGTGGCGTAGGAGGTTAAGAGCTCGTGTATCTAATCTGGAGGAACCGGGTTTGATTCTCCACTCTGCTGCCTGAGCTGTGGAGACTTATCTGGGGAATTCAGATTAACCTGTGCACTCCCACACACGCTAGCTGGGTGACCTCGGGCTAGTCACAGCTTCTCGGAGCTCTCTCAGCCGCACCCACCTCACAGGGTGTTTGTTGTGAGGGGGGAAGGGCAAGGAGATTGTCAGCCCCTTTGAGTCTCCTGCAGGAGAGAAAGGGGGGATATAAATCCAAACTCCTCCTCCTCCTCCTCCTCTTGTTCTCCTCCTTCTTTTTCTTCTTCTCCTTGTTTCTTCGTGAGGGATGCTTGTATACAAAGCATTTACTTCCACGGTGACTAGTCAAGCTTCTTGTGGCAAACGCATCCCTTCAATTTTGGACACCAAACCTGAACTTGGCTGAGAAGAGATGTTTTGACAGGCACCGAATGAGTGGCTGTGGTTTTATCTCTCCGGCACCTCCCTGCGGTGCTGCGCGAGACTGCAGACTTGGTTTGCTCTTACTCGAGGGGGTCCTGCTGAATTTCCATTGCCTCCCTTTGTGTAAAAGAGCCGCAGGTTGTAAGGGGAAAAAGCTTTGGGGTGTCACCTGCTTTGCTGCGGGGCCGTGTGCTGGCAGAATTCAGAACGCTGCGTTGGAATGTTAATCAATTATTCATCCGTGACTGTGTTAATCTTTATGGAAAATATTAAAAGAGAAGCCACTCGCACACGGAAGACTAATTTTTTTTTGGCTTGCAAAGCTGGGGCTTTGGGGAGTTGTTATTTAGTTTATAGGAGAGCCAGCTGGGGTTAGCTGTTAGCAGTTAGAGTGCTGGACAAAGACCAAGCAGAAGCCAACTCTGATTTAAGAAATTCCTGTAGGTTTGGGAATGGGGTTTGCAGAGGGGACTGGGGAGATTTCCAGAGGGTTCAGCGTGGTGCAGTGGTCAAGAGCAGGTGGATTCTAATCTGGGGAACCGGGTTTGATTCCCCACTCCTCCACCTGAGTGGCGGAGGCTTATCTGGTGAACCAGATGTGTTTCCCCACTCCTACACATGAAGCCTGCTGGGTCACCTGGGGCTAGTCACAGTTCTTTCAGAGCTCTCTCAGCCCCACCTGCCTCACAAGGTGTCTGTTGTGGAGAGAGGAAGGGAAAGGAGCTGGAGGAACCGGGTTTGATTCCCAGCTCTACCGCCTGAGCTGTGGAGGCTTATCTGGGGAATTCAGATTAGCCTGTGCACTCCCACCAGCTGGTGGTGACCTTTTGGGAGGCTGAGTCCACCTGCAGTTCTTCGGAGACTCCTCAGCTCCCACCTCCACCTCTACCCTTAGGGTGTTTTGTTGTAAGGGGGAAGGAGCCTGCAAAGGAGAAGTTGTGAAGCCCTTTGAGACCTCACTTGCAGGAGAGCAGAGGGATATAAATCCAAACTCCCCTCCCCCTGCCTCCCTTCCTCCCTCCCTCCCTCCCTCCCTCCCTCCCTCTTCTTGTCTCTTCCTTGTTCTAACTGTTCTTTGTTCCTTGTTCTTGTTCCTTTGTTATCCTTCCCTTGTTCCTTGTTCCTTGTTGTTGTTGTTGTTGTTGTTGTTGTTGTTGTTGTTGTTGTTGTTGTTGTTGTTGTTGTTCTTCTTCTTCTTCTTCTTCTTCTTCTTCTTCTTCTTCTTCTTCTTCTTCTTCTTCTTCTTCTTCTTCTTCTTCTTCTTCTTCTTCTTCTTCTTCTTCTTCTTCTTCTTTTAAGCCACCTTGAGTCTCCTTACAAGATGGGGAATAAATCCAAACACCTCTTCCTCTTCTTTGTGTATCCGTGGAGTTCCATTGGTTTCAAAGTTGCTACTGGAGTCAAACTTAACTGTTATGCCAGGAAGCTCAGACCAGGTGCTCTGGGGGAGCAGCAGCAGCAGCAGAAGGCCCTTGCTTTCACCTCCTGCACGTGAGCTCCCAAAGGCACCTGGTGGGCCACTGCGAGTAGCAGAGAGTTGGACGAGATGGACTCTGGTCTGATCCAGCAGGCTAGTTCTTCTGTTCTTCTGTTCTTATATAAGCCAGCCTCTGCTACTTATGTGCAAGGTCTCCTCTGCTTGAAACGTAATGTGGTCACCATTTGCAAGCAAAACCCCAGAGCACTCTAAAACAATTGTTTGCTTTTGACAGAGCACTTGAAATGATTCTCTCCGTAAATACGCACGTGTCGTCTTGTGCTGCTCGCTCTCAACGGTCTATCGCCCACCCGACAAAGTGAACTTACTACTTTTGGGGAACCTGCTTCCTTCTTCTTTCCTTTGTGCTTAAAGAGGAACAAGAGCTTCCTTGCGACTGTTCGAAGGCAGGTTGCTGCGCGACCTCCCAAGGTGCGGATTGATGTGAGAAAAATGACACGGGGACATTCTTCAGAGGAGCTGGCTTCGAACTCGCGCCCTTGATCATATATTGTTGCCAGCTTTTTTTTCATTGAAAAGCTAAGATGGAAAGAGCAGCGGCTGAAGTCCTGTTTCGTCTTTGTGATGGAGCGGAAATCGAGGTTAGGGAGCTAAGCAAAGTAGAAACAGACTGGCAGGGACTCCAAAGATCCGCCCTCAAGTTTGAGAGCTTGTACCGTCCTGTGATTATGATGGTCAACTTGGATCTGGTCTTAAATTTGTCCCTCTCTGAAACTTGCTGCTCATTTCAAAATCTTTGTCCAGCCTCCAAAGATGCTGAGGAGAATTTATTGTGTTTTCCCGATATCTTACAGATCACGTTGTCTCTTTAGGCTCCCAAACATACTTTCTCTTTTCGCTGTACAACTTTATTTTTCTCTTGAGGGTCTGCCTAGATTTTAAGCGACAGATCTCCCTGCCAATCATTTGGTGGTGATAAAGAGTCCGTCCATCAGAGACATCCCTGAACCCAGAGGTGGGATCCAGCAGGTTCTCACAGGTTCCCGAGAGTAGGTTACTAATTATTTGTGTGTGCCGAGAGGGGGTTACTCATTGGTGATTTTGCCACATGATTTTGGCCTTAGTTACGCCCCTCCTCTCACCAGTAGCGCGCAGAACTTGAAGCAGTCTAGCAGGACGTGCACCGGCGTGCGTGGCAGCCTGCGCCTGCGTGCATTCGTTTCCCGCCCAAGGACCGGCGCAGCGGCTGCGTCCTTGCCACAGCCCCGCCCAGGAATGCCCCACCCCTGGAATGCCCAGTCACGCCCCTGTCATGCCCTGCCCAGCCCCATTGGCGCTACGCCACAGTTTGAATCCCACCACCATGGGAACCTGTTACTAAAATTTTTGGATCCCACCACTGCCTGAACCACATTCAGGTCTCTTTCCACTTGTCATCTGTGCTTTCACAACCCACCGAAACTGGGACCATCACGCCCGAATCTTATTGTTATTTATTTATTTTTTAATCACAGCTCTCCAGACTGGGAGTCCCCGACTTTTTGAACCTGCAGGCACCTTCGGAGTTTTGAAAGGCGGTGGTAAACACCACCTCAAAATGGCTGCCGTAGGAGGCAGAGCCAAATCCAAAATGGCCACCATGGGAGGTGGAGCCAAATGGAATACCTCCCTCCTCTTGCTTCCCGGGAAGAAAGGACAGCCATTTTATTGGAACGAGGGCAGCCAACTAACAGCCAGGCCTTACAACAGCCTCGGTTGCTGTCTGAAAAGCTTGGTGGGCGTCCAGGGAAATACTGGGGGGCACGGTGGCGCCCACGAGCGCTACTCTAGTCCTTAAGACTCCAGAAGGAGGCAGAGCAAGGCGATGGGTAGAATCTTCGGCACCAGATAAGTGCGGAAAGGGGCCAGAGTAGAACGCTACCTTTATTCCCTTTCCATTAGTGTGGTGGAGCGGGTAGCTTTATAATTCATGGATGCTGTTTGCTTTGAATCGCAGCCAGGTTCGTAGCTCAATTCCTGCCCTCCCCCCTTCTCCCAGGCCAGACCTTGCGGTCTGTTTATTGCTTCTGAGAAGTGCCTCCCCGGACTCGGTCGCCCCCGTGGCTCTTACTTTAGCATCCATTTGTGCCTTTAAACAGGAGGTCTCGCGCTCAGGTTTAATCGCGTCTTCTCCGCCCCCCCCCCCCGCCCCACCCCGTTTATGTTTACTGTGGGGATTAATAAGGAACTGCACCGTAAGCAGATTCCGATACGGTTTCCTCTTTATTGTTTAATTTAGGAAAATGCCACGGACGGTTGAGTTTTAGCCTCTCTCTCTCGTGCGACAGTTGCGAGAACAATTTGTGCGGGAAATTAGTCGAGCTTCAGAGCCTTTTTGGGGGGCGCCTGGCCCTGCGATGACCCATTATGCAGAATGCTGAATCGACAGAACGCGCCGGCAGCGTGGCTGAAGCCTCTGAGCAAATGGTAGCCCTGGAGCATAAAATCCCAGCTTCCTCTTGGCAGGCCTGTTGGTGTCTTTACTGTCTTTCTAGGAAAGGTAAGCTGACCATCCGTCCCGCTTTTGGCGGGACATTCACGCCTTGGGAGAACTTGTCCCGCGTCCCGTGGGTTTTCCCCAATGTCCCGGGTTTTGGAAGGCTGCCGCACTGCCTTCTGGGGCGCAAGGCAGTGCGGCAGCCTCCCGGGCGGCCGTAGGAGCTCACTGCCTTCTGGGGCGCTGCCGTTTCCTGCCCTGTCACAGGGTGGGAAACGGCAGCGCCCCAGAAGGCTGAGCGCTCCTGCGGCCGCGCGAGTGTGTATGTGTGTGCGCGCGTGCACACACGGGGGTCTGCCCCCCGTCCCGGTTGACAAAGGTGACCATCTGGTCACCTTAAGAAAAGGGGTCCTCAAATGTTTTAAGCCTTCTGGCACCTTTGGAGGAGGAGGAGGAGGAGGAGGAGGAGGAGGAGGAAGAGGAAGAAGAGGAAGAAGAGGAAGAAGAAGAAGGACAGTAATAGCTGTTGTCTAGATTTATACCCTACATTTCTCTCCTATAAGGACACTCGAGGTGGCTTACAAACTCCTTTCCTCTCCACATAGCAGACACCTTGTGAGGCAGGTGAGGCTGAAAGAGTTCTGAGAGAACTGTGAGCAACCCAAGGTTATCCATCAGAGTCCACATAGGAGCAAGGATACAAACCCAGTTCAGAGTCCACCAGTCATTTGGAGGAGTGGGGAATCGAACCCAGTTCTCCAGCTTCTGATAACCACCACACCACGCTGGGATTCTGACGCGACCACAAAAAGGCCACTGCAGGAGGAACAGCCAACCACAAAGTGGCTGAATCGGGAGTAGAAGCTAAACACAGGATATTTTGAAGGCAGTGCTTGGGAGGGTGGGGCTTGGGGAAAGATTGATGTTTGCTTCCGGCTGATGTGCTAGGAATTCCCCCTGATCTCTGTGGTAAAGACCATAGAACCATGTCAGAATTCCTAGAGTGTGTCAGTATTCCAGCTGTTTTTCCCCTCGCCACTTGAAGGAGGGAGAGTGGGGCCAGTGACAAGGCTGTGGCCCCAATCTGTGCATGCCTGCTGGCCCACGAGCACAGTCTGAAGCCATAAGGAAACGTGTACGCATAGGCTGCGTTCTTGTGTTTGGGAACGCTGCATTTTCGAGCACTCGGGCCTGCCTTCCCGCAACGCAAGCTTATTTTCAGCACGCTTAGTAGCAGCTGCAGAAGTCTATTGGGTCAGCTCTGTATTGTCAAGCTCTGTATGATCTACTGTGATTGGCAATAGATCTCTGGGGCTCTTTCAGATCACCAATCCTTTTTATATGGGGAACCGGACCTGGGACCTGTGCCTGCCGAACGCGTCCTCTGTAAATCTGTGTCGGAGCTGCTTGCCTTTTGTGGATTCCAACTGATCCCGCCACGTTCCAGAAGCGGAACGGATTCACTTGGACTCCTTCCGCCCCCCTCCCCACTGTGCAGTTTCTTATTTCTGAAACGCTCTCTGGTATGTCTGCCTCCGCCACTGGTGAGGATTTCACTTCTAATTTATTCTCCTCTCTTCTGCCTCCCTCCCCCGCACTACCGATTCGCATTGATAAAACGCCGCAAAGAGAAAAAAGCACACTCTGATACGGCCGCATCGAGATTCCCGGAGCACGGCGTCTTATTAATGCACAAGAGCGCACGTACCACGTGGCTAAGGTGTTTACCGTGCCAAAGTGCAGATTCGCCACAGGTCTCCGGGGCGCTCTGGTCCAGAGGAAATTAACTAGTTTGGGATTCCTCCTTGATTCTCGTCACTCCAAACGGGGAGAGACGTTTTGCCCTGTTTTTGTCGCAAGTTCCCAACGTCTCCCAGCATCCTTGGAGATTTGCATCAACTGTGTGACTCAAAAACAACATTCAAGCATCGGTAGCAAATATGGGTCAATTCTCGGGGTTGCAAAAGTTGGCTCTTCTACAGAAATGGCATCCGTGCATTGCATGGAAACAGCCCTGAGTGACGGAAACGTGTCACTGCGTAACCGAGGGGTGCAAGAATAATTATCTCTGAAAACTGACCCTCTGCTTTCCAGTGGTGGTTAAAAGCAGGTGCACTCTAATCTGGAGAACCGGGTTTGATTCCCCGCTCTGCCACTTGAGCTGTGGTGGTTTATCTGGTGAAGTAGATTAGCTTGTGCACTCCAACACATGCCAGCTGGGTGACCTTGTCCGAGTCACAGTTCTTCGGAGCTCTCTCAGCCCCATCCACCTCACAGGGTGTTTGTTGTGGGAGGGAGAAAGGGAAAGGAGATTGAAAGCCCCTTTGAGTCTCCTTAAAGGAGAGAAAGGGAGGGTACAAAAAACCAACCTCCTCCTCCTCCTCCTCCTCCTCCTCCTCCTCAAGTTTTTTGGAGTGCGAGCTTTCAAGAGTCAAAACTTCCTTCTAATCTGGATTCGAACCTGGAGAACCAGGTGCGATTCCTCACTCCTCCACCTTATCTGGTGAACCACATGTGTTTCTGCCCTCCTCCATTCCTGCTGGGTGAACTTGCTGGGAGGCTGTAGCCCAGGGGTAGGGGCTCTCATGACTCTCAGATGTTCAGGTTCTAATTCCCCTCCTTACCACCAGCATGGCCAATTGGCCATGCTGACCCAAACTGATGGGGTGGATTCCTGGTATCTGGAGGCTCCTGAGTCTGAGCTGGGCTAACTCTCAGGACTCTCTCAACCCCACCTGCCTCTTAAACGATGCTTCGCCCCATCCTAAAGGAACAATCAAGACAAGGCGTTTGTTTCTGAGACCAGGGGCGATTCTTCTTCTTCTTCTTCTTCTTCTTCTTCTTCTTCTTCTTCTTCTTCTTCTTCTTCTTCTTCTTCTTCTTCTTCTTCTTCTTCTTCTGCTTCTGCTTCTGCTTCTGCTTCTGCTTCTGCTTCTGCTTCTTCTGCTTCTTCTTCTTCTTCTGCTTCTCCTTCTTCTTCTGCTTCTCCTTCTTCTTCTCCTTCTTCTTCTTCTTCTTCTTCTTCTTCTTCTTCTTCTTCTTCTTCTTCTTCTTCTTCTTCTTCTTCTGCTTCTCCTTCTCCTTCTCCGCCTCCTTCTTCTGGCTATCTTTGGTTTATGAGATCCTTTCCCTTCACATCAGAAAGGGACTGGGATGGGTGAGAGATGTTGGAGGTGGGAGGCCCGATGTGTTTGTGTACTGGGGAACGGACGAAGGTAGTGGTGTGATCTTCCTGCTTCGCCCCTGTTCAATTCTAGGGAATCTCTCGATGCTTGTGCAAACAGTCTTTGAGCTCTCTGATCCTTTGCCAGCTGTCTCTTTTTGACTGCAGTGGAAGTGGAGTGCCTTAAGCCAAATTTTATTGAGTTGGGCTGAACCCATGTGGTCCCATGAGGCCTTTCTCCCGAGCCTGCTGTGATTGACAGGAGACGTGGAGAGCGCTTGGATGGGAAAGAGCAGGGAAGCAGCAGCTGCCGTCATACAGCGAAAATCAGAAGAGACAGTGGTTTGGTTCTGTTCTGAATTAAGGCGCTGGGTAGCTGGCCTGGTAAACCATCGTGTCCCCGGAGTGGAACTCGTACAGCTCCGTTTGCGCGTGCTTCGTTTTGCATTTGTTTACCCCAGCATTTAGGGCAGGAAGAGCATTGATTTGAAATGCAGAAATAAATGGAGTGACGTGGAAACCCTCTGTGGGGAAACAAGCATCTTGGAAAGGGTTTGCGGATTCCTTGGCAACACTGCTTGGCTGCTGGATCTCTCTTCTGGGTTGCTCTTGAGGGGCAACAAGGTACAACCCACATTGGAAGGTGGACTACAGGGGCCAGAAAGGCTGAGGTGTCCAGCAGGAGCTGAAGGCTAGAGTGCCAGGTAGAAGTGGCTTGTGGAATCAGAGGGAATAGGCTAAGGCAGGAGAGTTAAAACCCAGGCTTGACACAAAAGAGAGATACTACCAAGATTTTCTAACTAGGAGCTGCTAGCTTTGGCCATCCAGGTATTCCCAACTTGGTGATGCTGGTAGTTAAGAGCAGGAGCACTCTAATCTAGAGAAATGGGTTTGATTCCCTGCTGTGCCACTTGAGCTGTGGAGGCTTATCTGGGGAACCAGATTAGCTTGTGCACTCCAACACCTGCATGGCTAAGGTGACCAAACTAGTCCCACACAGCTCTTCAGAGCTCTCTCCAGCCCACCCACACCTGCTCACAGGGTGTTGCTTTGTTGTGAGGGGGGGAAGGGCAGAGTTGTAAGCCCTTTGGAGTCTCACTTACAGGCCGATGGGGGGATATGAAATCACCTCTCCTCTCCCTCTCCCCCTCTCCCTCTCCCTCTCTCTCTCTCCTCTCCTCTCCCTCTCCCTCTCCCTCCCTCTCCTCTCCCTCTCCCCCCCCTCTCCCTCCTCCCTCTCCTCCCCCCCCCCCCCCTCTTCCTCCCCCCCCTCCTCCCCTCCCCTCCTCCTCCTCCTCCTCCTCTTCCTCCTCCTCCTCCTCCTCCTCCTCCTCCTCCTCCTCCTCCTCCTCCTCCTCCTCTTCCTCCTCCTTCTTGCTTCCTGTTCACTTGCAGGTGCCCTTCTGGGAGGAATTCAGGCAAGGAGAGATGATAAGATGAAAGAGGTCAGAATAGTGTTTGTTCAGGACAAGGCAAGGTCTGCTTCTTTAATAGTGCTGAAGGAATCCTCTTTGAGTGCTTAGGTGATGAACTATTTTATTTGAGCAGCAGACTTTATAAATAGAGTTAGAGTTTGTTCCTGTAACAACCTAACGACAAAATGATTTACCCTGTTTACTCCCGTCCCCCCTCCTCCGGCACCCTTGGCTACACATCAAGATGGCCAGGCTAACTTGGCTGTCTTGTACTGGCATGGGAGATCCCTGCTAATTGACAGAAGAGATGAATGCTGATTAGCTTATCCGAGAGCCGGCCGTGGAAGACCGAAGGTTGCCTTGCTGATTTGCTGGAGTTGCCTGACGTGCAGGGCGATCAAAGCGCCAGTGGGGCGCTGTTAATCTGGGGCGGATACTGTCCCTGTATGAAGCATGTCCCGGCTGTCAGTGGTGACAAACGGCGTGGACCCTGGAGGGACTGAAAGTCTCATGAGGCAGGAGGAGTCTTGTTTTTCTGAGGCACCCTCACAGACCCGGAAGAGGCTGTTGCTTGGCAGATTAGAACCAAGCGGCTGCTTGCCTGAAGTTCCTAGGAGTTCCAGTCCAACTCCATGACGCAGAAGGTCTCCAGGTGGCAACCAGAGAAGAAGAAGGAAGAAGAGAGGGAAGGATGGAGGAGGAAGAGGAAGAGGAGGAAGAGAAAAGGCGATGTGATGACAGCTGACAGGAGGAGGAGGGAGAAGAAGGAAGAAGGAAAAAAAAGAGAGAGGAGAGGAAGAGAAGACAATGGCGAAGGGAGGAAGAGGAGAAGAGAGAAGAGGAAGAGAGAGAGGAAGAAGGAAGAGGAGGAAGAAAGAAGACGATGGCGGTGATGGCAGCGACAGGAGGGAGGAGAGAAGAAGGAAGGAAGAAGGAGGAAAAGAAGAGGAAGAGGAAGGAAGAAAGGAACGATGTGGGCAGGAGAGAGAAGAGGAAGAAGGAAAGAGGAAGAAAGGGGGAAGAAGGAAGGAAGAGGAGGAGGAAAGAAGAAGGAAGGCTGATGATGATGGCGGCGACAGGAAGAGGAGAAAGAGGAAGAAAGAGGAAAAAAAAGAAGAAGAGGAGAAAGGAAGAAAGAAGAGGAAGAAGGACAGGCTAATGACAGGAGGAGGAAAGGGGAGAAAGAAGAGGAAAGAGGAAGAAGGAAGAAGAGGAAGAAGAGGAGGAGAGGCGACCGTGGTGGCGACAGTGGGAAGAGAAGAAGAAAGAGGAGGAAGAAGAGGGAAGAGGAAGAGAGAGAGAAGGTGACAGGAGGAGAGAAAGAGGAAGAGGAAAGGAAGAAGAGAAAGAAAGGGAGGAAGAAGAAGAGCGATGGCGATGGCCAGCCGACAGGAGGAGGAGGAAGAAGAAAGAGGAGAGGAGAAGAAAAGAGAGGAGGAGGAAGAAGAGGGAAGAAGAAGACGACGGCTGGCGACAGGGAGAAGAAGAGGAAGAAGAAGAAGGGAAAGAGGAAGAAGAGAGGAGAGGAGAGAAGTGCAGTGGCGTGGGAGGAGAAAGAAGAAGAGGAAAGAAAGAGGAAAGGAAAGAGAGGAGAGGAAGAGAGGAAGAGAGGCGATAGGAGAAGGAGGAAGAAGAAGGGAAGAAGAGGAGGGAAGAAAGCTGATGGCGATGACAACAACAGGAGAGGAGAAAGAAAGAAGAGGAAGAAGAGGAAAAAGAAGAAGAGGAAGAGGAAGAAGAAGAGGAAGAAGAAGACGACAATGGCGACAGGAGGAGAAGAAGAGGAAGAAGAAGAGGAAGAAGAGGAAGAAGAAGAAGAAGAAGAGGGAAGAAAGAGGAGAAGGAGAAAGAGAAGAGGAAGAGAGGAAGAGAGGAAGAAGAAAGAAGAGAAGGAAGAAGAGGAAGAAGAGTCTCTCCTGCCGAGGACTCGGGGACGACAATCTCCAGCTCCCTTCCCCTCACCACAAGCCCTGTGAGGGTGGGTGAGGTTGAAGGAAACTCGAAGGAGCCGTGACCAGCCCAAGGTCACCCAGATGGCGTGTGTTGGCATGCACAAGCTAATCCAGTTCCCCAGATAAGCCTCCACAGCTCAAAGCAGCAGAGCGGGGAGTCAAACCTGATTTTCCAGATTAAAGCGCACCTGCTCTTAACCACCATGCCACTGCTGGCTGTCCAGGATTTGTCACTCAGTGGGAGAGCACCTGCATAGCAGGCAAAAGGTGCCAGGTTCAATCCCGGGCATCTCCAGTTAAGATCCAAGTAGTAGGTAATGTGTAAGACTCCAGTCTGAGATCCTGGGGAACAGCTGCCAGTCTGAATGGACAATATTGACTTTAATGGATCAAGGTCCTGATTCAGTGTAAGTCTGCCTCACCCAGTCTGACCCAGTATTATTTACGATCTTCACCCTGATTCTGAGGAGGTCTAAGGCAGCCTAGAAAGCCAATGCGATCCTGGGCTGTATCAATAGGAGCATAGTGTCCAGATCGAGGGATGTAATTGTCCCTCTCTGTACTGCATTGGTTAGACCTCACCTGGGATATTGTGTCCAGTTCTAGGCACCGCAATTCAAGGAGGACATTGACAAACTGGAACAGGTCCAGAGGAGGGCCACCAAAGGCATGGATGTAGAGTCTGCAAGTGTGCCCTACTTGAGGGAGCTGGGATGTTTAATTTGAGTTGGAGTGAGGTGACATGACAGCCCTATTGGGCGTCTTCCAAAGGATGACTTATATGTTGGGTGAGAGAGCAAGCTTGTCTTCTGCTGCTCCAGAGACTAGGAAGAAGAAAAAGAAGAAGAGTTTGGATTTATATCCCCCCTTTCTCTCCTAGGGAGACTCAAGGGGCTCACAATCCTCACCCGCCCTTCCCCTCGGCGACAACCTGTGGGGTGGGTGGGGCCCAGAGACTCGGCTGGCCCATTAGGGTCACTTGGCACAAGCGTGTGTGGGGTGCACAGGCTAGTCTGGGTCCCACGAATAAAGCCCTCTGCAGCTCAGGCGGCAGAGCTGGGAATCAAACCCCGTTCCTCCAGATTAGATACACGAGCTCTTAACCTCCTACGCCACTGCTGCTCCATGACCAGGAGTCATGTGTTCAAGAAGAAGAGATTCCACCTAAGCATTAGGAAGAACTTCCTGACAGTAAGGGCTGTTCAATGGTGGAATGCACTACCTTGAAGTGTGGTGGAGTCTCCTCCTTTGGAGGTTGTTAAAGAGAGGCTGGATGGCCATCTGTCGGGAGTGCCTTGATTGTGTGTTCCTGCATGGCAGGGGGTTGGACTTGATGGCCCTTGGGGTTCTCTTCCAACTCTATGATTCTACGATTCCACTTACAAAACCAGTTCCCCGTGTTCCATCCTGCTATAGTGTGATCAAGAAATAACCAAGCCTGGAACTGGCCCCTCTGTACTATAATTAATAGCAGATGGGTGCCGATTTATATCCAAGATGCCTTCTATCCGCGCCATGGCCTTGATATTGCCTGCCTTGGCCATTTCTAAATAAAATGAAGACTGGAGAGATAACCAATTTGTGAACTCCCGTATTGTCAATTTGTGATCTCACCTTCCTTATGAGGAGAGGCTGCAGCGTTTGGGACTCTTTAGTTTGGAGAGGAGACGTCTGAGGGGGGATATGATTGAAGTCTATAGAAAATTTAGGTGAAAATGTTGACAGAGGGCATTTTTCTCTCTTTCTCAATACTAGAACCAGGGGCATACATTGAAGTACTGGGGAAAGTGGGACTAATAAAACACTTCTTCATGCATTGGTGCGTTGTTTGGAATATGCACCACCACAGGAGGTGGTGATGGCCTCACTGGATAGTTTAAAGGGGCTTGGACAGATTTATGGAGAAGTCGATCTATGGCTATAATCGCGATCCTCTTTGATCTGGGATTTACAAATGCCTTAGTAAGACCAGGTGCTTTCATGATACCGGCAGAGGCCATTGCTTTCACATCCTGCGGTTGAGCCAAGGCACTAATTGGGCCACTGAAGTAGCGAAACTGGACTCTGGTCCCCGATCCAGCTGGCTTGTTCTCAATTTAATATGTTATATGTCAGGACTACACTCTGTTCATGCTTTGTTGGTGTTGGTGTGTGCGTAACTTTGTAATCGATGTGCCATGCAGCTCCCAGAATTTTGCTGGGAGCAGGAGTGCCGCATGGGACGCATTTCGTTCCCCACACGTCATTCTCTCTCTCTCTCTCTCTCTCTCTCTCTTCCTCGCGTGTCTATGTTACCCTCAGGCTCAAAGGCGTGTAGATGATCATACGGCAATTTTTCTGGCCAAGGATGAATAATACAGTGTCAAATTTTGTTTGACAGGGGGTGAAATCTGTTGAATAAATTATTCTTTAACAATGGCTGCCCTCAGAAGCGAATGAACGGGTGGCAGGGGCCCCAGGAACCGGGGGGGGGGGGGAAGCAGAGAGCCGACTGCTGCGTTTTCCTCCAGGTTTGCACTTTGAATCCGACCCGGTGTAATCTTCACCCAGGAAAACGTGAAATTAGCCGGAGACGGGGAACTGAACTCAGCTTGTTATCACCTCCTTGCTGACATTTGGCTGCAGCAGAAATACTAGAGACAGGATGGGAAGAGGGGAAGGACCGGAGAGCTGACAGAAAGGGAGAGGGCGCCAGAAGGAGCGGGAAGAAAGGGATGAGCTAAGAGGTATCAGAGCACAGGAGAATGAGCTGAAGAGATCGGCAGAGGAGGGTTTGGACTAGAAACAAGCGACGCAGGCAACGTTCCTTGCGCGTGGTGCACATATTTCTTGGGCACGTGCTCTCCTGAGCACCAGTGAGCCATGGGCTCCCCCACCACAATCTCGGAAGCCTGGGCCAATCCAGCGCAGTTCTCACGACCCCAACCTGTTCACGGCAAAGGCAGGCGCATTTGCTTAATGCTGAGAGGCTTTCTGGCCGGGAATCACTGATGTTGCAGGTTTCCAGGTTGTATGGCGTGACAGTTCCCATTTTCTCCAGCGTTTGCCTGCATCTGGCGACTGCGCGTCTTCAGAGATCCTGCAGATGCAGCCGCGATAACGGCAAACTATCAATGGCATCTTCTGGGACGCAGCCATACCGACCAAAGCACTGTTGTTTCCCATATAGCTGCTATTAGGGACTCTGCAGAGTCACATTGCAGCGCACTTATGATGACCCCAGCAAAGGCCTTGCGGAAGCAGAGGTGGTTTGCCATTGCCTTCCTCTGCAGAGTCCCATTGCAACCCACTTACGATGACCCCGAGGAGAGACCTGCCAAGCTGACAGAAGGTGGTTTGCCATTGCCGCCACTCCCTCTACGAGAGTCCATTACGCGGCGCTGACGGCTTCAGAGGAAGGGCCGCGCAGAAGCCAGAGGTGGTTTTACCGGTGCGCTCTCTGCGGGTCCCATTGCAACCCACTTACGATGACCCAGCAAGGGCCTTCGCGAGCAGGGTGGTTTGCCGGCTGCGCGCCCTCTACAGAGTCCAGCTGCAACCCGCCGATGGCCAACGGACCTGCGAAACGAAGGTGGTTTGTGCAGCCCTCTGCAGAGGTGACATTGCAACCCACTTACGATGACACCAGCAAGGGCCTTGCGGAAGCAGAGGTGGTTTGCCATTGCCTTCCTCTGCAGAGTCCCATTGCAACCCACTTACGATGACCCCAGCAAGGGCCTTGCGGAAGCAGAGGTGGTTTGCCATTGCCTTCCTCTGCAGAGTCCCATTGCAACCCACTTACGATGACCCCAGCAAGGGCCTTGCGGAAGCAGAGGTGGTTTGCCATTGCCTTCCTCTGCAGAGTCCCATTGCGAAGCGCCACGATGACCAGCAAGGGGCATTCACGGAAGCAGGAGTGGTTTTATTTGCCTTCCTCTGCAGAATCCCGGTACGGCTTCGCGAGTGACCCAAGGAGACTTGCGGATGAAAGTGGTTGCCGTACTGCCTTCCTCTGCAGAGTCCCATTGCAACCCACTTATGATGACCCCAGCAAGGGCCTTGTGGAAGCAGAGGTGGTTTGCCATTGCCTTCCTCTGCAGAATCCCATTGCAGCCCTTACCATTGGCCCCGGCAAAGGCTGCAAACAAGGAGAAACAGCGGTGGTTTGCCATAACTTTACTGCTGGGGCTTTCGCGACCCCACGTCCAAATTTTGTCGGGCTTGCTTCGAGATGAGGCGAGATTCAGCTCTAGCATACCATTGCATCCAGGGTCTGGTATAAAGTACCAGTATCGTTTCTGTTCACTATTGATGGGAAAGGGCGTTTTGTTGTACATTTTTTGCCCCAGGCGAACACACCGGCCCTGTTGTGAGAAATCTCCGATGGTCATTAGCTGATACCAACAAGACGTTAAAAGAAACAGCGTCAAATCGCTAATCCTGGGGAAGGTGGCTTTTCGCTAACATAATGGCGATGCCCGGGGCTGTTCTCTACACTTTTGCATAATGACTGGTATGGTGCGTGGCGTTTAGAAGTCCACGGCGGCGTCCTCGGAGACCTCGATTCCCGCTCCAATGGAAGGGCTGGGCTTTGAGGTGAGTCATACTCTCTCTTGCCTAGCCTACCTGACAGGATTGTTGTGTGGGTAAAACAGACGACAGGAAGAAGGAGTAGTAGTAGTAATTTGAATTCATATCCCTCCTTTCTCTAAAGAGGAGACGCTCGAAGGCTTTACAATCACCACCTTTCCCTCTATAACCGGCACCCACCGCTGGGGTGGAGCAGGGCAGAATCCGAAGAATTTGCTTGACTAATTTAAAGGTCCGCCCCAGCTGGCATATTCGCACAGGTGGCGACTGACAGGCACCACCTCGAACGCCGCGAAATGACCCAGTTGATTGGGGTAAATCAGCTGTGACTTGTCTACACTTTGAACCACCACATTGTTATCTACGCTATCCTTAGTCATTTCTGATTGTTTAGAATTATAGTGGCATTTCCTTGTTTCCTATGGGTAAAGACTCCCAGTTTATCGTCGCTGGGGCTTTCCTGGATTTTAATGCAATAGTTGGATTTATATCCTCCTCTTTCTCTCCTGCAGGAGGACTCAAGGGGCTTACAATCTCCTTGCCCTTCCCCTCGCGACGAAGCACCCTGTGAAGTGGGTGGGGCTGAAACTCAGAAACTGTATGACTAGCCAGGTCACTTGGCTGAAGTGTCGGTGCACAAACTAAATACCGTTCCCCTAGATGAAGCCTCCACGGCGCTCAGGATGGCAGGCGGAGAGTCAAACCGGTTCCTCAGATGGAGTGCACCTGCTCTTAGCACTACGCCACTCTGGGTAAGGTCCTGTAAAGCCACTTTAGGGGAGAAGATTAGAGTTACAAATAAATAAAATAAACTAAATCAGAGATGTGGAGGAATTTTTGCAACGGGTTCAGGTTTGCCGGAGCCCTTTGACAAGATTCTGCCACTGATCGTTTAATGCCGTGAAAGAGAAGAGAAGGGGGGGGGGGGGGGGAAAGCTGATCCGGCCTCTTTATCTATGCAGTTTAACTTTTGCCGATCAATAAAATTAATCCCATTTATCCTGGCATGGTTAAGGGGGCGACCGAAGGCTCCCGAGCCGCGGCGAGGAAACGTGGGCTATTAATGTCATTTCTCCTTGTGTCTGTGATGGATTTTTTCAGCGTGGCTCGACGGATCCTTCAACTGTTGCCTTTTGTTTCGCCCCCCAATTGCTTGTCTAATAAAGGCCATTATCTTGGGCACAAATCTGTTCCGTGCCTCGATTCCGCTCTGTTACAGTCAGTAATAATAGCCCAACAATGACGCTTTTAAAGGGGGATCCTTCAGCAGCTGCTGTTTCCTCCTGTTTCCTGACCGGCGAGCTGGGAGGAGAGATTAGAGACTTGAGGGGGGGCGGGGGCGGGGAAGGTGCCTCAGGTGATGAATGGGATGTCAAGACCGCATTAGCAACAAAGTCGATGGAGCATCTTTGGAGATGCCAATGAGGAGACATCAAGCTGCCGATGGGTTTTTAGTATAATTAATGTCAGGGAGCTTTTCGTCTGAGATGACTTTTTCCTGGAGATCCAGCAGGGGTGGGAACATGTTCCTCCTCCTGCTCTTCCTGCTCTTCCTCGTCCTCGTCCTCGTTGTCCTCCTCCTCCTCCTTCCTTCTTCTTCTTTCTTCTTCCTTCTTCTTCTTCCTCTTCTTCTTTCTTCTTCTTTCTTCTTCCTCTTCCTCTTCTTCTTCCTCTTCTTCTTTCTTCTTCTTCCTCTTCTTCTTCCTCTTCTTCTTTCTTCTTCTTCTTCTCCTTCTTATTCTTCTTCTCCTTCCTCCTCCTCTTCTTCTTTCTACTTCTTCTTCTTCCACTTCTTCTTCCTCTTCTCCTTTCTTCTCCTTTCTTCTTCTTCTTCTTCTTCTTCTTCTTCTTCCTCCTCCTCTTCTTCTTTCTTCTTCTTCCTTCTCCTCTTCTTCCTCTTCCTCTTCCTCTTCCTCTTCCTCTTCCTCTTCCTCTTTCTTCTTTTTCTTTCTTCTTTTTCTTTCTTCTCCTTCTTCTTCCTCTTCTCCTTTCTTCTTCTTCTTCTTCTTCTTCCTCCTCCTCTTCCTCCTCCTCCTCTTCCTTTTCCTCTTCCTCTTCCTCTTCCTCTTCTTCCTTTTTCTTCTTCTTCTTCTTCTTCCTTTTCTACTTTCTTCTTCTTCTTCTTTCTTCTTCCTGCTCCTCCTGCTCCTCCTCTTCTTCTTCTTCTTCTTCTTCTTCTTCTTCTTCTTCTTCTTCTTCCTCCTCTTCCTCCTCCTCCTCCTCCTCTTCTTCTTCTTCTTCTTCTTCTTCTTCTTCTTCTTCTTCTTCTTCTTCTTCTTCTTCTTCTTCTTCTTCTTCTTCTTCTTCTGTATACTTGACAAACCTTTCTGCCTGGTGTCCATTTGTGTATACCACATTGTCCATTAAGTTATAATTCGCGTAGGTGGACGTAATTATCTCGTGGTGTCAGAGCTTTCAATAGCCAGATCTTTGGGGCGTTGTGTGGTTTTCGGGCTGTATGGCCGCGTTCTACTAGTATTGTCTCCTGACATGGCGGCATCTTCCTGATCCTTGAAGATGCCACGGGTGCAGCAATCGGAAAGTATACTGGAACAGCCGAGCACATGCTCAAATCAAAATGAATCTGGGTATTTATAAATGTACAAATGGAAGCTGGAAGGATGCCGAAGCGGGGTTTAGTGGTTAGAGCAGGTGCTGGATTCTAATCTGGAGAACTGGGTTTGATTCCACTCCTCCACACCTGGTGGCGGGCTTATCTAGTGTGAACCAGATGTGTTTCACCTCCTGCATTCTCTCCCACGGGGTGACCTTGGGCTGGTCATAGTTCTCCTCCAGACTCCTCCTGGCCCACCTGCCTCCTGGGGTGTCTGGGAGAGGGAGGGAGAACGTGGAGGAGAGAGAGCGTAGCAGGGTCGCCTTTGGGAGGGAGGGTTAAATCCAAACTCTTCTTCTTCTTACTTGCCTTTTCAAGGGAAATTCAGCACTGGAAGTGTGGTGGGAACAAGATCTGGCAGACAAGGGGTGTGGGGGGGGGGAGAACAGAAGGGAAGGGGATGGTGGACTGCCTTTCCTAAAACTAGGATGAAGAAAAACCAGGCGTAGGGTTGCTTCCCTCCAAATGTAGGAAGCGTTTGTCACGGGTATTACGTTTCCCAAACTTCTGTGGCTGGCGTGCTTAATTTCTTTTTTCTCTTTGGTCATTTTGGTGGTCTTCCTCTGAACCCGTTCCAGCTTGTCGTCCTTTACTAGCGATTGTGGTTACCCAGAACTTGGGTGGGACAAAAGCAAGAATAGATGGATTTATCTTGTGTGTGTGTGTGTGTGTGTGTGTGTGTGTTCTCTCGCCGATGGCTCTTGTGTGTGTGTGTGTGTGTGTGTGTGTGTGTGTGTGTGTGTGAAGTGCCCCCAAGTCACTTCTGACTCATCGCAACCCTACGAACCAATGTCCTCCCAAACATCTTATCCTTAAGAGCCTCGCTCAGGTCTTGCAAAGGGAGGGCTTGCGGCTTCCTCGGTCGAGCCAATCCGTCTCATGGTAGACCTTCAACCTTCCCCTAGCATTAACCCATTGCAGGCCATGGCTTATTTTAATGAATTCAAGTAGCCAGCATGCCTTGAGGCCACAGCTCTCCAGCAAGAATCTTCGATATTTAATGCCTGCAGCTAGGTAAATTGCACTGCTTTTAGAGGTATTTTATTGCATGCTTGGTTTCCACATTAACAACAGGGAGGAAAAAAAAATGCACGGTATTTCGAGTGTTCTGCCTCTCTGCCTCCTCACCCTCTCCCTCCCGATTTCTGTAATTGCTTCTGGATGGCAAGATCGTTGGTAAAAGTAATTTTCCCAGCATTATGGGAAAATCTCATCCCATCTGTGTACATAGCATTTTTTGTAGCCTTAGTGTTTGGGAGGGGCAGGAGGAAGGTTTCATCACAAAGCCATGCGGCACTCCTGAGTGATACCTCCCACTTCCCGTTCATAAACGCATGAGTGCGGATTTCTTTTCTGCTGGAGTTTGCAAAAGATCTGGTCATGCTCCAGACGGTGGAACTGATGAAAGGAAGCGGTTCACCTGGTTTTGGGTTAACCTTTGTAACTCACTGCCACAAGATGCAATTGTGGCTGCCATGGTGCAGTATGTGGTGCCAGGGTGGCACAGTGCCTGTAACCCCCCCACGCACCACACCCCAGTTTGGGCTGAGAACCCTGTATAGCAGGAAGAAGGAGACAGAAGGAGGAGGAGGAGAAGAAGAGCTAGCTTATACACAGAAGAAAGGAGAAGAGAAGAGGAGGAGGAGGAGGAGGGAGTTGTTTGGATTTATATCCCCCCTTTCTCTCTCCCTGTAGGAGACTCAAGGACTTGACAATCTCCTTGCCCTTCCCTCTCCCACAACAAACTTTTCATGAGGTGGGTGTGGGGCTGAGAAGGCTCCGAGAAGCTGGGGATTAGCTTAAAGGTCACCCAGCTGGCGTGTGTGGGAGTGCACAGGCTAATGCTGAATTTCAGATAAACCTCCGGCTCAAAGTGACAAATGGGGAATCGAGGCCCAGTTCCTCCAGATTAGATACGCAGAGGCTGCTAACCTCCTACACCGCCTGCTTGCTCCTGTGATAGAAGGAGGAGGAGGAGGAGGAGGGAGTTCCTGATTTCTCATCCCCCACCCTACAGGGAGGAGACTCAAAGGGGCATACGAGCTCCTTTGCACACTTCCCCCACAACAAAACACCCTACAGGCAGGTGGGAGCTGAAAAGAGCTCCGAAAGAACTGTACTCTAAGCTGAAGGTCACCCATCCAGCTGGTGTGTGTTAGAGTGCACAGGCTAATCTAGTTCCCCAGATAAGCCTCCCGCACGATGGATCTTGACCCTGATTTTGTAAGGCTGTTGACCTCTGTACATAAGATCTCTAAGGATGTTTTCAGTTGGGGAATTTTCTGTGTCACAATTGTACTAGGGATCCTTGTTGAACAAGGCCAGAAGCCGAAAGGTGAATTTCTTATCAGTTTTCAAGTTGAGACAGGGAACGGGGACTCTGTTCCAATAATGGGGAATCTGTTTTGGCTGGTAGTATGATACTCAAACTGTGAGGTGGCGGAGGAGGTGTACGTGGGTGTGTTGATGCATTAACTGGAATGCACGTCTTATCGGCAACTTGGGAAATATCTGAGAAATATCAAGTGTGGCTAAAAAGAGAGTGGAGAACACAAGCAAAATGATTCAGGGGCGGGGTGGTGAATTATGTTTCAGAAAAACGAAGCTTTGGAGGGTTTCCTACAGCAGTTTAACAGATGTCTTTTGATTGGGGCTTATGTCAATGGACCGTTTCTGTTTCATTGCTTCCGTTTTTTGTCACCACATGCGTCAGATTTACGGTGGCACGCCCATTTACGCCCGCCCGTTGGCCCGACGCACTTCGTCAGCGTGGATGATGCGTTTTAAGCGATATGCATCTTTGAGTCCGTGCTGGCATCGAATAATTTTTTTACACGTTATCTGCAGCGGACACCTCGCTTGGGAAAACTGACTTTCTGTTTGGGGTGGGGAATTATCCCAGATCAGCGAGCCGGTCTGCTTCTGAAATTTGGTGTTTGGATTGCAGAGGGTATGCAGGCCGCCTTTGTCTTGGGATGGACTCGCTGGGGATTTAAAACCCAGATCTTCAAATTACCATGTTGCACATCAGTGGTGTATCTAGGAAAAATGTAGCCCGGTGCAAAATCTTTTACACTACCTGCGCACTTTTCCGCGACACGCGCCTTTGCCTGCGCTTACTGCAGCACACACACACACTATGGGCGTAGCCTTCCCTCACCACGGCCGACGCAGCACCTTTTCCCCCCCGTTTTCCCCCCCCCCAGTGTATGGACCCGGGGGGAAGGAGGAGGGGTGTGGGGGGGTGATTTTCTGCCCCCCATGTGACTAAATGACTGCAGCCTGGGGATATTTAAGAACATAAGAACATAAGAACAAGCCAGCTGGATCAGACCAGAGTCCATCCTAGATTCAGCTCTTCTGCTGCCTACGCAGTGGCCCACCAGGTGCCATTTGGAGCTCGCGTGCAGGATGTGAAACTTGTGGCCTTCTGCACAGGCTGCGCCCGGAAAGCACCCTGGACTGTTAAGGCATTTTGCAATCTCAGATCAAAGGAGGATCAAGATTGGTAGCCATAAATCGACTTCTCCTCCATAAATCTGTCCAGTAGCCCTTTTTTTAAAGCTATCCAGGTGAGTGTGTCACCCCCTCCTGTGGCGGCATAGCTTCCTAAACATGATCCTGCGCTATGCGTGAAAGAGAGTGTTTCCCTTTTATTAGTCCTAATTCTTTTCCCCCCCCCCAGCATTTTCAATGGATTACCCCCCCTCTGGTTCTAGTATTGTGTGAGAAAGAGAGAAAATTTCTCCTCTGTCAACCAGCATTTTCTAAATTCCCAATGCATAATTCTATAGACTTTCAACTCCATCCCCCCCTCAGACATCTCCTCTCCAAACTAAGGGAATTCCCAAGCGGCTGCAGCCTCTCCCTCATAAGGAAGGAATTAGCTCCAGGTCCCCTCAATCATCCCTCGCTTGCCCTTCTCTGCACTTTCTCACCTCTGCGATATCCTTTTTTTTGAGATGTGGCCCATTACATTGAGCATCACGTTATACAAACTGGCTCATACACCCCTGATGTACATTAGGTGGTATTTTTCCTTCCCTCTATATGCATCACTTCAAGATCAAGTGGAAATGTGACCCGATGATTTCACTATAAGAAGGAGGAGTGAAAAAATCTCGGGGATTCAATTAGATAATGCAGGAAGGAGGAGGAAAAGGGTCCTAAGGCTGGAAGGTAACTCCCATTTG
Source organism: Sphaerodactylus townsendi (assembly GCF_021028975.2). Lineage (NCBI taxonomy): Eukaryota > Metazoa > Chordata > Lepidosauria > Squamata > Sphaerodactylidae > Sphaerodactylus > Sphaerodactylus townsendi. Next base: position 11,282,548 of record NC_059441.1, read on the forward strand.
CAAAGTGTCAGGTGCCATGTCAGGAATGTCCCTTGTTGTGGGTTCTACGTAGTGTGGAGGAACTGGTGCCCTTCATGCAACATTAAGCTGGTTTCTCTGAAACATCTGGTTAGCTGCCTTGTAAAAAAGGAGTGTAAAGGAGTGCTGAACATGATTGGTGCCAAGATCATGGTTTGGCCCTGGGACAGTGATGGCGAAGACTTTGGCACTCCAGATGTTATGGACTACAATTCCCATCAGCCCCTGCCAGCATTGGCCAATTGTGGCAGTCCATAACATCTCGGAGATATAAAGGTTCCCTACGAACCCGGCCCTAGGATAACCTGCCCTTTCCCACACACACACACACACACACACACACACAGAGAGAGAGAGAGAGAGAGAGAGAGATGAGAGAGAGAGAGAGGGCGGCAATGGGCTTTTGGGGAGACCAGCTGTTGAGGGGCCATTCCCTGTATTTTTTGTATTTTGCATTGTATCCTGTCATTTTATATTGCATCTGATATTCCCACAGGTGTCAAACTTGTGCCCCTCCAGGATGTTATGGACTACAGTTCCCATCACCCTACCAGCGTGTTGCATCCATTGTAGGCCACTAAGTAACCTCTGGAGGGCTGCGAGTTTGACACCTATGTGATATTCCATCTAGTTGACCACCCTCTTTGAGTTTAGCAACTCCTGCTGTCATCTTGATTGTAGGTTTAGGGTTGGGATAAGTTGTTTTATGACTTTAACTGGATTTTAATGTTAACGTGTTTTACTAGATTAGGTTATGCATGCTTAGGCCAGCCCTCCGAGGTGGGCAGTCCTATCAAACAACAAACACAAACAAACAAACTCTGGATGGGTCACTTTACCAAGTAAATTTTGGACTTGATAGGGCCACCATATCAAAACTTCTCCTTTAAGATGAAATCATCCGTTAGCTACTGATGGGGAAAAATGTGTTACTTGCCATCTTACGCAGGGCTTCGGTAAAACAGACACTTTAGTGCCGTCATGAAAGCCTCCTTTGTTGGAAAAAAATAAAGGGAGAGTAGACTGACCTGACCCCTGGGTGGACACACACTGAAAATGGCAGGATGGGTTTCCCTCAAGGGTTGAAAGTTTGAAAAGCCACAGCTTCTGCCTTAGGAGCACGTTGCCAAGGAACTTGTTGAAAAGCGGGCTCAGGAGCTTATTATATCCCTGAGCTAATTTGATTAGGGCCAAACAGGCATCCTGAAGGCTTCAAGCAGTTGCCCTCAGCCACCTGGATCAGTAAGTAGAGAAGATGTGCTTTTCCTCACTGGGCAGACGTACCGTGCTCGGCACTACAAAATGCTTAATGATAGGAAATAAATTGGAATCTGGGTGAACTAATCTTCCCCGGGTTTTCTATGGAAGCTTTCCCATGGAGTTAGCCTCCTCTCCGCCCACGTGGAAGTCCGCAGCTGGTCTGGAATACAGATTTTATTGTGCATTTGTTGACGTGTTATTTACACTCTGCTACCTTTCTCTAAAGGGACTCAAGGCAGATTACAGGGCTCATATAAACAGACAAATTACAAAGATTACAAGTGTGGAGTCAATGACATTCCTCTTAATCTGTAAGTGATGCCTTCTCAGTGCCAGAATGAGAAGTCTGCATAGTAAAAAAGAAGATGCAAAGGTGCAAGTACTAAGTCATTACTGCGGCCCATGAGGATGATGTCATATAAGCAGTGTTTAAAGGAGACTTTGTTTAAGTGGCCAGAAAAGGTTGTAGTAGGGGCATAGCAGGTAGGAGCAATGAGTAGATGGCGTAAGAGGTTAGGAGCTCATGTATCACGGATCTGGGAGGAGCAGGTTTGATTCCCCAGCTCCTGCACACCTGAAACATGTGGAGACTTATCTGGGGAATTCAGGTTAGGGCCTGTGCACTCCAACACATGCCAACTGGGTGACCTTGGGCTAGTCACCAGTTCTTTCTCTGAATATCTGGCAGCCCCACCCTCACAGCCAGGTGTTTTGTGAGGGGGGGGGAATAGACAAGGGAGATTGTAAGCTCCCTTGGAGTCTCCTGCAGGAGAGAAAGGGGATATAAATCAAGCTCCTCCCTTTTCCTTTTCTCCTCTTTTTCCTTTTCCTTTCCTTTTCCTCTTTCCTTTGCTGCTGCTTGCTTTCCCTTTTTCCCTTTTCCCTCCTCCTCCTCCTCCCTCCTCCTCCTCCTTCCTCCTCCTCCTCCTCCTCCCTCCTCCTCCTCCTCCCTCCTTCCTCCTTCCTCCTCCCTTCTTCTTCACTCCCTGCACTTAGTAAACCCCTCCCAAAAAAAAGCATGTTTTGAAGAAGAGAGCCAGAAGTTTGAAAGAAAGATGGGGGTCAAGCATTATGGATTTGTCTATTTCGGTCCCTTTCCAGAGGTCTCTTTACGGTTGCTGAGAGAATAGAGAACATTATAGAACCTCCCTCCCATTTCCAACACCCTCCAACCCATCATATAATATTGAGCATTATGTTATCTAACTCTGAAAGGAAACGGTCAAAATGCTTGGATACAAAAATACACGTAACAAGGCCATTGAACAGAAGTGGGATTTTTCTCCAGACCCCAGGTTTGCAGAAAAAAATCTGAAAAAAAGTCGTCGGTGTGACGAGGAGACAAGGAATTAAGCAAATCCCTAAACTTCCAGAAGGGATGAAGTCTCACGAGGGTACATCAGGACATCCCTGTCACCTTCTTAAGAGTTGCCTAGCAACCCCAAAATAAAATTGCACTTGGGAGAGGCTGCCAGAAGGAGAAGAGCCGCTAGTCAGTCAAGAGGAAATTTAGAAGGCAGTTGAGCTCTGAGGGTTATTTCATTAGCCAATTGGGCATGTAGGTCTGCATATCTTGGCATTGTTAAGAACATAAGAACATAAGAACATAAGAACAAGCCAGCTGACTGGATCAGACCAGAGTCCATCTTAGTCCAGCACTCTGCTACCACATGAGTGGCCCACCAGGTGCCTTTGGAATCCCGCATGCAGGATGTGAAAGCAGGCTGGCTCTTCTGCTTGGCTGCTGCTCCACGAGGCACCTGGACTGTTAGAAGGCATTTGCAATGTCAGATCAAAGAGGGATCAAGATTGGTAGCCATAGATCGACTTCTCCTCCATAAATCTATCCAAGCCCCTTTTTAAAAGCTATCCTCAGGTTAGTGGCCAGCCATCACCACACTCATGTGGCAGCATATTCCAAACACCAATCACACGTTGTATGAAAGAAGTGTTTCCTTTTTTTACTATAGAGTCCCTAATTCTCCCCAGCATTTTCAATGAATGCCCCCTGGTTCTAAGTGGTGTGAAGAAAGAGAGAAAAGTCTCTCTGTCAACATTTTCTCTACCCCATGCATAATTTTATAGAATTCAGTCATATAGACTCTTCAGTGCTGTTTTAGGGCTTCAACTCATATATTTGTACATATCTTAATGCAGATGTGGGGCTGGCGCCACAGTGGTAGCAAATCTGCTTGGCGAGGCGTTGACAGCCCAAATCCCTAGGCATTTACTAGTTAAAAGAGGATTGGGTAGTAGGTGATGAGAAATCTCTAGTGGAGACCCTGGAAGGCAGCCTGTATCCAATCAGAGTAGACAATCCCTGAGCTTTTGGCCGGACAGACAGGTGGAGCTGTTTCCGTAAAGGTAACTTCCTGGAGTGTGTCTTGGGAAGAAGGCTCCGGTGGTGAGAGGGCAATGCGTTAACCCTCCAATCCTTTGGACGCCTTGGGCTTTTCTAATACGAAGACAGCCGCAGGTTTTCGGCGCTGCTTGATCTCCTGATGTCTTTGTTAAGCATGCAAGTGAAATCAACGGGCCGATACGCAAAACTTTCTGTACAGACTGTCCTGGAGAGGGAGGCAGCGGAGCACGGTTAATATCCTTGTGCTGTCTGCGGAAGGAATCCTCCACGCTTGAAATGTGGACAGGCTGGAAATTGGGCCCTGTCCAGTTTTGAGGGATTTGTAAAAAGGGATTTGCCAAAGGTGCTGTGACAGATGGATGGGAGAGTAAAGATGATCACTTGGAAATACAAGAAAGCTGTGAACTGTTTCTCTCTCTCCCCATGACCCCTTTGAAATGGTATCGTGGAGTTTGCAAGGCAAAGAAACCAGGAGGGGAACATTTTGCAAGGACGCATTACCCTCCCCTGTGGAAAATGCGCGAGGAAATGCGTTTTGATTAATATTTGGAAAGAAGAAAACAAAGAGTTGGGTTTTATGCACTTTTTTCCTTCTACAAAGGGCCCTTCTGCACATACCAGAATAATGCATTTTCAATCCAGCTTTCACTGGAAACCCCACCACTTAATACAGATGCAGTCAACTGGTTTTTGACCTTGCAAGCTAACCATGTGGCCTTTGGACCAGCATACCTACAGGACCGCTTCTCTCCCCTGCTCTCGCTTCTGCTAGAAAAGTAGGCCCTCCGCTCCTCGGTGCCCGGACATGCCTGGTGATCCCTGGCCCCAAAGTGATCCGGCTGGCCTCCCACAAGTGGGCCAGGGCTTTTCTGACCCTGGCCCCCTACCACTGGTGGAACAGGCTCCCCAGAGGTGAGATCAGGGCCCTACTTGGGGTTCCTGTACAGAGTTTCCCAATAGGGCCTGTAAAAGCAGTTTCATTTCCATGGAGCATTTGTGCCAGACTGGGATAAAACATCTCACTTCTGTGGAAAAAACTGGCCTCCCTGTAGAGGGGAGTAGGAATGGGAAAGGGAAACAATTTTAATCATGCCATCCCTCAACTTTGAATTTGCATAATTTGTATATGGTTTTAACTGGGATTAGGGGTGAATTAGATTTTTAATTGTTTATATGCAGTGATGGACACTGGCCCTGAGCCCTTCGGGAAGGAAGCAGTAGAGTAAATTTAATATAATAAAATAAATAAATAAACCACGCCTTTTGCACTTGTAAGCAAGTTCCACACATACTGATTGGTTCCCTCACCCTGGGATATGGACAATACATACCCTTTACTAAAAGCATTTTATCTCACTTGGGACATTGTGCAAGCGTGTGCATTGCACACTTCTCTCTGTGATACACTCTCTAGAGATGCCAGCCACAGATGCAGAGCCAATCATGTTGCAGGAACAAGATCCACCAGACCACAGCCCACATAGCCCATTAAGAAACTGCACACCAACTTCACTTTCACAATTGAAAGTGGATGTTATCTTCCGCTCTTTCCGCACAGTAAAAAAAAAATCCAGCTGCAAAGTGCATTGTTGAAAGGTGGATTGAAAGTGCATTATTCCTACCAGATGTGGAAGGGGTCAAGAGGAGTCTCCAGAGTGGCTTACAAGCTCCCTTTCCCTTCCTCTCCCCATAACAGACACCTTTTTTAGCGTGTAGGGGTGGGGCTGAGAAGAGTTGTGAAAAGAACTGTGACTAACTTCGAGGGTTGCCCCTTGAGACTTCAGGTGTAGGGGGGTGGGGAAAATCAGGATTTTGCCTGCTATATAGGTGAATTAGAATTGATGCCTCTTAAATGGGAATTAAATGTAGGGGTTTTGAAAAGTGCATATGTTGTAAGAGCAGTGATGGAAATTTTGAGCACACATGCATGTGAGTGACTGGTTAGCTGGAAAAAGATTAAGGACAGGGACATGGAGAATGGGGCTGCTGGATCAGACCAGAGTCCATGGGGTCTACAGCACTCTGCTGCTGCTAGCAGGTGGCCCACCAGATGCCTGTGGGAGCTCACCTGCAGGAGGAGTGAAAGCAATGGCCTTCTGCTGCTGCTGCTGCTGCTCCTGAGCACACTGGTCTGCTAAGGCATTTGCCATCTCAGATCAAGGAGGGATCAAGATTGGAGACTGCCATGAGATCGACTTCTCCTCCATAGTAATCTGTCAAGCCCCTTTTTAAAAGCTATTGTTTTAGGAGGCCAGTCAAAAACAATCACTGTATTTAATTAAGCCAGAGGCGATTTAGCAAGAGGGAAAAAATGCCCGCACTTGCTGCAACTTGTGCTTCCCTCTACCGCCTATTCCAGGGATGCCTTTGGCCACACTTCTCGATTCCCATGCACCTGGAATGTGCCCTTGCCACCCTTCAAAAGGCAGCGACCCAGTGTGTTGTGTGTGCCCCCCCCTGCTCTCCTAGAGCTTCTTTGAATTGATGCTAGTCAGCACTGGCGTGGGAGGTTTTAGAGCTCATGTATCTAATCTGGAGGAACCGGGTTTGATTCCAGCTCTACCAGCTCACCTGAGCTGTGGAGAACTCTATCTGGGGGGAATTCAGATTAGCCTGTGCACTCCCACACATGTGCCAGCTGGGTGGATCTTGGTGACCTTGGGCTAAGTCACAGCTTGCAGACTCTGTTAGCCCCACCCACCTCTCCTCACAGGGTGGATTTGTTGTGAGGGGAAGGGCAAGGGAGATTGTCAGCCCTTGAGTCTCCTGCAGGAGAGAAAGGGGATATAAACTGTCCAAGTCCTCCCTCCTCCTCCCGCCTCCCTCCTCCTCCTCCTCCCTCCTCCTCCTCCTCCTCCTCCTCCTCTTCTTTCTTCTTCTTCTTCTTCTTCTTCTTCTTCTTCTTCTTTCTTCTTCTTTCTTTCTTTCTTCTTCTTCTCTCTTCTCCTCCTCCTCCTCCTCCTCCTCCTCCTCCTCCTCCTCCTCCTCTCTCCTCCTCCTCCTCCTCCTCCTCCTCCCTCCCCCCCTCCCTCCTTCTTCTTTCTTCTTCTTCTTCTTCTTCTTCTTCTTCTTCTTCTTCTTCTTCTTCTTCTTCTTCTTCTTCTTCTTCTTCTTCTTCTTCGTTGGTTGTGCCAAAAAGCTCCATCTTCCTCTTCACCACCTTTTTTTCGTATGTCTGGTGGTTTTGTCTTTCGCTTTCCTAAGAGCCTTCCTTCATTGGAGTCAGGTAGGAAAGCTGCCTTTTCCTATCAGTTGCAACTATAGGACCTCTTCTGGACACTTGTCACTAGTGCCAAATCGCCTATGATTTGCCATTAGAGATTGTCACTTGGCCTCTCATCTCTTCGAGGCGGTTTAGCAGCCTTGATCAGCAGCGTTCATTTGCCCCTCTTCTTAGTTTTCTCCAAGGAGGCCCCTCTGTTGCCAAGTCTTCAGGGAACAGATTCAGCAATTACTTAAAAAGAGCGAATAGAACTACAATCCCTTAGAAATAGAATCTGTTCTTTCAAAGAAAAAAAAAAGCGTTGAATTGTTCAAGAGGAAGAACATTTATCATGCTATGGACACCCGCAAAGAGGTTGGGGTTAATGCTTGAAGCTGACGTGACGGAATTGAGATTTGGGTTTTCTAGACATAGCTTAAGCAAACAAAGATTATCATGAGAAGTGTTAGAAATACAGATGCAGCGTTTCGCCGTTTGTGGTGGACTTGTAAGAAAGCAAAAAAAAAATTAGACAGAGATACATGATAAAATGCAAAAGCTCTTAAGGCTCCAGTCTGAGATGAGTCTAAAAATACGTTATTAAATATTGTACCAAGTAATAGTGCAACAATACATGACAAATTGTTTAAGTACCCGGTGACAGCTACGAGAGTAATATATGCAGCAAGAGGGAAGACAGATAAATATCCAGACTTGAACGAACGGAGAAGTTGACTGAATATGCAGTAATGGCACAATTAACATCTTTTATGTATAATAGATCAATTTCAGAATTTTAAGAAAAAAACATTTTTTTTAACTGAATAGCTGAAAATTTCTTTTTTAACTGAATCGCTGAAAATTAAAAATAACATAAAATAAGGTTAAGCAAGCACAGAAGAAAGATTGAGGCCATATGTGTTTTAAAAGGAATACGCTGTTAGGTGTCAAGATATATTGAAAAGACTGAGTGCTGTAGTTTTTAGAAAGTGGTAATTTAGAAAAGTAAGTTCCACATAAACTGTATGAATATGAAAACCTATGTTTTACGACTGTGTTTATGTTTATTTTGAGTAATGGGATATAATTAAGACAAAAAAAGAAAAAAGAAGAGTTGGATTTATACTCCCTTCCTTTCTCTCCTGTATGATGATGATGATGATGATGATGATGATGAAGAAGAAGAGTTTGGATTTATATCCCCCCTTTCTCTCCTGTAGGAGACTCAAAGGGGCTTACAATCTCCTTGCCCTTCCCCCCCTCACAGCAAACACCCTGTGAGGTAGGAGGTTGGGGCTGAGAGGAGCCCTCAGACTGTATGACCTGGCCCCAAGGGTGCCCAGCCTTTGGCGTGTGTGGGAGTGTACAGGCTAATCTGAATTCCCCAGATAAGCCTCCACAGCTCAGGTGGCAGAGCTGGGAATCAAACCCGGTTCCTCCAGATTAGATACACGAGCTCTTAACCTCCTACGCCACTGCTGCTCCTGTAAAACTCAAAGGGGTTTACAATCTCCTTTCCTTCCCCCCCTCCCACAACAAACACACTGCGAAATGAGAGAACTCCAAAGAACTGTGACTAACCCAAGGTCACCCAGCTGGCGTGTGTTGGAGTGCACAAGCTTATCTGGTTTTCCAAATAAGCCTCCGCAGCTCAAGCGGCAGAGCGGGGAAATCAAAATAGTTCTCCCAGATTAGCATGCACCTGCTTCTTAACCACAGCTTGCCACTGCTGGCTTCTCCTGGCTGGGACTGTAACTGTTGTGCATTTTTAGGTGGAGAGAAAAAAAACAATTTGCAGGGACCGACTGTTCAAATTAGGTCATGCCAGAAATGGTCCAGTTGAGATGGGGAGAACAGAGGATTAGGTTCTTAGTTGATAGTTCCATGGGAATGTCAACTCAATGCATGGCAGCTGTGAAAAAGGCAAACTCTATGCTGGGGATCATTAGAAAAGGAATTGAGAATCAGAAACTGCAGGGATTGTCATGCCCCATATAAAGCCGATAGATGCGACTGGCACTTGGAGTCCTATGTTCCAGTCTCTGGTAAATCGCCACATCATCCAAAAGGATATCAGAGAGATAGAGGAGACTGCAGAGAAGGAACGTAGGGATGATTGAAGGATTGGAGGCACACCTTCCTTATGAGGAGAGGCTACGCATGCGTTTGGGACTTTCTTTAGTTTGGAGAGGAGACGATCTGAGGGGATATGATTGAAGTCTATGCAAAATTATGCAGGGGTAGAAAATGTTTGACAGGGAGAAATTTTCTCTCTTTCTCCACCATACTAGAACCAGGGGCATTCATTAGAAAATGCTGGGGAAGAATTTAGGATTCTTCAATAGAGCTGAAGCACTTCTTCCATGAGCGTGTGATTGGTGTTTGGAATATAGCCACTTACCACAGGAGGGGGGGGTGATGGCCACTAACCTGGGATTATCTTTCAAAGGGGCTTTGGACAGATTGATGGAGGAGGAAATTAAGTCTATGGCTACCAATCTTGATCCCTCGCCAGATCTCAGATTTTGCAAATGCCTGAGCAGACCAGGTGCCCAGAACCCAGCAGCATGGAAGTTGCCATTGCTTTCACCATCCTGTGCATGTGAGCTCCCCGAAGGCACCTGGTGGGCCATTGTGACATTAAGCAGAATGCCGTGGGACTTAGATGGACTCTGGTCTGATCCAGCGGGCTAGTTGTTATGTTCTTATGTTCTTTGTCCAAGGTGAGGAATTGCAGCAGGACAGGAGGGCACTGCTTCTGGGCCCAGCGGTGTGTTCATTCTTGCTTATTCCGGAGAACAACTTCATTATGAACGCCGAGCATTTCGAGGGCTGCATAGGTTTTTACGCAATTCACATGGGATAGATACCCGCTAAAGGTGTTTGTTTCCTGACCAGCTCAAGCCCGAGGCTTTCACATGACACTGAGCCATGGGATTGTTTGCTGAGCGTTGGGTTTACTAATCGTTGGGAAAATCCTATTTCTGTGGAAATGAGAGGAAGCTACGAGGGTTAAATTGTGGAGCAGGCCTCACTTTGCAGACTCCGTCTATAGCTTAGGCGATAAAGGAAATGTATATTAGATATGACTGAACATTGGCAAAAATGTCGCTTCTGTATTGTGGGAAAGTAGGGGCGCTTGGGAGGGAACCGGCAGGGGCCAGAATGTGCTCCTAGAGGCTGTATTAATGCTTTTCTGTTTTTTCTGCTGTTTTTGCCTATCCATCTACTATATGAGTGGTAGCTGAGTGGCTTTGGGGAACCGTTCCTGTGGGAGGAGAGAAATCACAAAACCAATGACTAGAATACAGGTTACAAAGATTTTGTAACCTTTTGACTTCGCTGGGATTAGCAGTTGCACAGGAAAGGAGACTGAACAATCCAACAAAACGGAGGGCATTCCTGTTTTTTTGGGTTATTCAGTCAGCACTCCAGGATAAGAGCTCTGGAGGAGTGTGTACGTTATAAGAGAGGTCACTGATGTGGGGTGAATGAATGGTGGAGGCTTTTCCTGCACATTGTGGGGGGTGAAACCATGGAGACTGAAGCCATCTTGAATTAAGCCAGCCTTATATTTTCACTTTTGTTTATAGTTTGTCTTTTCAAGGGGAGTGCGGAGGGTAAGATTCAAATAATTTAACAACCGGTTCCGGTGGTGGGATTCAAATAATTTAACAATTGGTTGCTTACAAGCACTGTTTTAACAACCGGTTCTGCCGAAGTGGTGCGAACCGGCTGAATCCCACCACTGGTCACGGGGGTTTTGAGCGTTCACCCATTTGCACATATTTGCTGGATCCACCCCTCCATAGCGTCATCATCGGTATAGGTGAAGGTGAAGAGAAGAGAAGAAGGTTGTATTTGTACCCCACCTTTCTCTCTTGTGAGGAGACTCAAGGTGGTTTTATAAGCTCCTTTCCCTTCCTCTCCCCACAACAGGCACCTTGTGAGATAGGTGGGGCTGAGAGAGTCCTGAGAGAACTTTGACCAGCGTTCACTTAAGAAACAGCCCTTAGAGAATGCAGAGAAGCACATCTTTGGTTCCACTGAGATAGGGCCTCTACCACGCAAGGTGGTGGTGGGGGTAAGAGATCAAGCTCCAGTTCTCCAGATTAGAATCCACCTGCTCTTAACCACTACACCACGCTGGCTCTCCAATCAAATTTAAGAACAATCTCTATCGAGAGACTTCTTGAGACTGGAGAGTAGCCTCTGGTTCATTTTACAAAGGAACCCATGTCAAGTTGCAGCTGACGTATGGTGACCCCCATGGGGTTTTTAACGCAAGGGACGAACAGGAGTGGTTTGCCATTGCTTACCTCCCTCATCACTCAGCCCTCTGACATTCCCTGTGGTGGTCTCCCCATACAAATGCTTACCAGGATGCCGACCCTGCTTGGCTTCCGCCAAAGCTTCCTGACAAGATCCCTTCTATTGAACCATCCATTTCCTCTTCCTTTACTGCATTGTGAGTTTAGGCAGGAAGTGAAGGGAAAGGTCAGCGCTGTCCATGGTGCTGAAAATCTCCAGAACGCAAAACTCCATTGAGCCTCTTCCTTTGCAGCATGGAAGGCTTTCATGTCCCGAGTAAGATAACCGCGCTAAGCTGTTGGTCGGTGACTCTCTTTCTCTCTCTCTCTCTCTCTCTCTCTCTCTCTCTCTCTCTCTCTCTTTCAGAACAACAACAAAAATTTGTTCTTAAGATAGAGGTCAACTTATAATACATTCTTTACAAATTACCTGCTTAATATGTCAAAAGCACTCTTTCTACTCCGACTGAATAGATCGCTATTCTGAAAAGAGCTGGGCTCTATTTTCGTCGTCGGCTCCACTGCCAATACGCCAAACGCATAGAGTAGACAAATGGAAAGATCTTGTGAAGCCAGTGCTCGGCTTTTCTCCTCCCCACTCTGTCTTCTATTGAGGAGAGGGACCGTTTCCTTACAAAAACAGAACTTCCTAGCATAGTTATCAGGACAGTTTGGTTGCATTGGCACTAAGCAGTCCGGCAGTGCAGCTTCTGAAATTGAAAATTTTAAGGGAGACATTCCAAGAACTCTGGCAATTATCTATTTAGTTGTTAGTACCTGAGGTGTTGTGTCACCACGTTTAATCCAAGCAACCCAATTTACGCATGGCACACCGTTGATGACATGCTAAGTTTGTGGAAGATAATGCTGCTTCCATTTCAGAAATTGGATTAAATGGTGGTGGTGGGGTGTTTTCAAACGAAGCAATATTCTAGATTTGAAATAGGGTTGTAAACAGGAGCAGCAGTGGCATAGGAGGTTAAGAGCTCGTGTATCTAATCTGGAGGAACCGGGTTTGATTCCCGGCTGTCACTTCGACTGTGGGAGGCTTATCTGGGAATTCAGATTAGCCTGTACCTCCACATTACGCAACTTTCGGGTGACCTTGGGCTATTTTAGTTCTTCTGAGCTCTCATTTTTTTCCTACCCAGGGTGTTTGTTGTGAGGGGGGAAGGGAAAGGAGATTGTAAGCCCCTTTGAGTCTCCTGCAGGAGAGAAAGTGGGGATATAAATCCAAACTCTTCTTCTTCTTCTTAAACCTCCCAAAGTGTTTGTGGGGATTATGTTGAGAGGATTTTTTTTGGCCTCCCAGGTGACTTGCTTTGGAGAGAGGATGGTAAAGTCCTTAGAGTTGGAAAAAGACCCCAAGGGCTACATCAGGGTCAAATCCCCTGCAATGCCGGAACACACGCCAATTAAAACACTCCTGACAGATGGCCATCCAGCAGCTGTTTAAAAACCTTCCTGAGGTCGAGACTCCACACACTCTAGAATTAGTGCGATTCCACTGTCGAATTCCAGCCCTGACAGTCCAAGGAAGTTTGCTTCTGATGTTTTGGGTGGAAATCTCTTTCCCTGCACCTTGAACCCATGACTCCCTGGTTCCTAGTCTCTGGAGCAGCAGAGATTACGGCTTGCTTCACCCGCTCACCCACATGACATCCCTTCAAATATGGCTATCATGTCCCCTCTTAACTTTCTTTTCACCAAACGAAACATCCCCGGTTCCCTAAGCCTCTCCTTGTAGGGCGTGAACTCCAGACAACACTTCACCATTTTAGTTTACCCTCACCTCTGAGGACTGTTCCAGCTATGGCACTCTGTGAGAGAGTCCTTCCCCTCCATTAAGCTCCCACCCTACCTGAGGGCTCCGGCCTTCCAAAACCTCCGGGTAATTTCCCAAATTGAATCTAGCAACCCTACACTGGAGGGACGAAGTGGCCTAAGATCACTAAAGATAAGGACCATCTAATATCTGATATCTTATTCCAGTCCTGCCCCAAAGTCCGAACCAAAGTTTTTTCGTCATCATTAGGTTGGTATTTGCCACCTGCCTTTCTTAGTGGTGACTCAAGAGTAAATTGCATGAATTTTGGATCAGGTTAAGTCAACACAATATAGGAGGGTATGGACTTTAAAAAAATCTGAAAACAAACAGAAATCCCAAAAATCCGAAGCAAAGTGTGAGCTTTTTTTTAAAAAGATGAAGTGATGCATTATTTATCTATCTTCATTGCTTGGCTGAAACACCATCACGGGAGTCCTGGGTCCGGGCTGGATGCAATAATAATTAAGTCCCTGGGTGCAATAATAAATGCAGACATCATCTAGTCTGTAGCATATTTGCAGAATTTGGCTGGAATGCTATACTTCAAGTCACGGTCCTATCCGTTTACCCATGCAACTCCCTATCCGTTTCATCACAGCACAGTTCTGTTTGCCCGTGCTAAAAAGCCCTCTAGTACGGTTCCATGTTGCATAGATCAGCACTGTACCATTATTTGTGAGGCGTCAGCAGTGTGTTGTCCTCTTGGTGCTCGGAATGCCCAGTTGGGCGATTCTTTGCTTCTAGTCCTGGTACAGAGTCATACTTGCATATCCCTTCCTCCCTAGGTTTTTATGCAGTTTCTCTCCCCGCTGTGTTAGAGCTCATCAATTATGGAGCAAGCCAGAGGGGACAGCCCCCTGCCCCTGTGTTAGATTTTCTTCAAGTTATCTCGGACTCCCCAGGGTTGCAGGCACAGACTCCTGCCGAGCTTTTGTCCCATCGAGATACACATAGGGAATAGTGTAGATTTTCTTTGCAAAGGAAGATGCTTTCTTTAAGGAAGTGGGGATGTTTTGCTCAAGCTCTCACTTTGGCCCAAACCCCACCTGTTGTTTTTTTAGAAAGTGGGCGGAGCCTGGTGGATCTTTTGCTTGTCCAGATTTCCCAAAACATTAATTGGGCAGAAGCTGCCCCCACAGTGCAGGGATCTTGACTGTGTGAATGAAGAAAGTGGCAGCAGCCATTTTGTGGCTGTCTTCCAACTGAAGAAGAAAAAGAGTTTGGATTTATATCCCCCCTTTCTCTCTCCTGTAAGAAGACTCAAAGGGGCTTACAAGCTCCTTTCCCTTCCCCTCCCCACAACAAACACCCTGTGAGGTAGGTGAGGCTAAGAGCAGGTGGATTCTAATCTGGAGAACCGGGTTTGATTCCCCACTCCCTTTCCACCCTGAGTGGCAGAACTTCATCTGGGGAGCAGGGGTTTGTTTCCCTGCTCCTTCCCTGCTGGGTGACCTTGGGCCAGTCACAGTTCTCTCCTAACTCTCTCAGCCCCACCTACCTCACAAGGTGTCTGTTGTGGGGAGAGGGAAGGGGAAAGAAGCTTGTAAAGGCTACACCTTGAAATTGCCTACTTATGGAGGAAAAAGTGGGATATAAATCTAAACCGCCTCCTCCTCCTCCTCCTCCTCCTCCTCCTCCTCCTTCTTCCAAGCATGGACTCTGCTTCACTTCCGAGATCTGATGAGATCAGACTATACCATATGACCCCACCTTTGCCTTCCTTGCTTCCTTCCTTCCTTTACCTTCAACTTCCTTCCTCTTCCTTCTTCTTTTCCTTCCTTCCTTCCTTGCTTTCTTCCTTCCTTCCTTCCTTCCTTCCTTCCTTCCCTTTTCCTTCCTTCCTTCCCTTCCTCTTCCTTCCTTCCTTCCCTTTCCTTCCTTCCCTTCCTTCCTTTGTCTGTACCTTCCTTATTCCTTCCTTCCTTCCTTCCTTCCTTCCTTCCTCCCTCCCTCCCTCCCTCCCTCCCACCAGTTCCTCCCTCCCCACCAGTTCCTCCCTCCCTCCCTCCCTCCCTCCTCTTGCTCCTCCTTCTTCCAAGCATGGACTCTTCACTTCCAAGATCTGATGAGATCAGACTATACCATAGACACCTTCCTTCCTTCCTTCCTTCCTTCCTTCCTTCCTTCCTTGCCTCTTTCCCCTTCCTTCCTTCCTTCCTTCCTTCCTTCCTTCCTTCCTTCCTTCCTTCCTTCCTTCCTTCCTTCCTTCCTTCCTTCCTTCCTTCCTTCCTCCCTCCCTTCCTCCTTCCTCCCCCCCCCCCTCCCTCCCTCCCTCCCTCCCTCTCCTCCTCCTCCTTCTTCCAAGCATGGACTCTGCTTCACTTCCAAGATCTGATGAGATCAGACTATACCATAGACACCTTCCTTCCTTCCTTCCTTCCTTCCTTCCTTCCTTCCTTCCTTCCTTCCTTCCTTCCTTCCTTCCTTCCTTCCTTCCTTCCTTCCTTCCTTCCTTCCTTCCTTCCTTCCTTCCTTCCTTCCTTCCTTCCTTCCTTCCTTCCTTCCTTCCTTCCTTCCTTCCTTCCTTCCTTCCTCCCTCCCTCCCTCCCTCCCTCCCTCCCTCCCTCCCTCCCTCCCCTCCTCCTCCTCTTCCTCCTCCTTCTTCCAAGCATGGACTCTGCTTCACTTCCAAGATCTGATGAGATCAGACTATACCATAGACACCTTCCTTCCTTCCTTCCTTCCTTCCTTCCTTCCTTCCTTCCTTCCTTCCTTCCTTCCTTCCTTCCTTCCTTCCTTCCTTCCTTCCTTCCTTCCTTCCTTCCTTCCTTCCTTCCTTCCTTCCTTCCTTCCTTCCTTCCTTCCTTCCACCCTTCCTCCCTTTCCTCCCTCCCTCCCTCCCTCCTCCCTCTCCTCCTCCTCCTCCTTCCAAGCATGGACTCTGCTTCACTTCCAAGATCTGATGAGATCAGACTATACCATAGACACCTTCCTTGCTTCCTTGCTTCCCTTGCTTCCTTGCTTCCTTGCTTCCTTGCTTCCTTGCTTCCTTGCTTCCTTCCTCCCTCCCTTCCTCCCTCCCTCCCTCCCTCCCTCCCTCCCTCCCCTCCCCTCCCCTCCTCCTCCTCAACTGCGGTTCTGTAGTAATTCTGGGAGATCTCTGGCCCCCGCCTGTAGGGTGGCAACCTTACCGGAAAACAAGGTGGACTTAAGTCAGGGTGTCACACGAAGCCACATTTAACACTAACTATGCTTAATAAACCTTCAGAGCCCAGTTTTGACAGACCATGACTAACCATAATTGGTGGAGCGGCCAGCGTTCAGAGAACCGCATTAACCATAGTTAGCTTAATTAACTCACGGTTCAGTGGCGACGTCTGAAGAGAGCCTAAATTCATACGAAGCATGCATAAGTAAATATGTTCATGGGCGTGCCATTTCTTTCAGCTGGGGAAACTGAGCTT
This sequence comes from Sphaerodactylus townsendi, assembly GCF_021028975.2. Taxonomy (NCBI): domain Eukaryota; kingdom Metazoa; phylum Chordata; class Lepidosauria; order Squamata; family Sphaerodactylidae; genus Sphaerodactylus; species Sphaerodactylus townsendi. The sequence continues at coordinate 11,298,932 of NC_059441.1, forward strand.
TCTGGATGTTTCTGAAGGGCCTCCTAGGTCGGGCCTCTTTGTAGACACGCCTGCTCGCCCCGCTTAAAAATACTGGACGAGAAATTGATGTTGGGAACTGAGGATTGTGGATTGCGAACAGTATGGGAAGGGGGGAACTGAGTTGAACAGCGGTCTGTTGCAGTGGTGAAGCAAAGGGCCTGCAAGGCAACAGGAGTGTGTGTGTGTGTGTGTGTGTGTGTGTGTGTGTGTGTGTGTGTGTGTGTGTGTGTGTGTGTGTGTGTGTGTGTGTGTCAGCCGTAGCCAAGACCCAGTGGTTTGATTTCGAACGAAGAAAGGTTTGCGGGGCTCGAAGTGCAACTGATCAGAGATGTCCATGCAGCCTCGTCGGGGCCCTCTCGCACCGTCAATCCTTCACATGGGATCGCCCCCCTCTTAAACGATGCTTCGCCCCATCCTCAAGGAACGATCAAGACGAGGCGTTTGTTTCTGAGACTAGGGGCGATTTCCCACTGGCGATTGATCCTAGGATAGCCACCCGAAATATCCAGGTTTCCTCGCGATCTCCCCACTGCCGAACCGCAGAACACAGATCTGTCCCGTTTCTGGTGCCCCCCCCCCCCCTATCATGGGATTTTCCTGGATCTGCTTGTATATGCACCTTTTTCAAAACACGCCAATAAGAGCTAATAGGAGATTGGGGCTACACATTTGAGGGTCCATAACTTTGCCCCCCATGAACCAAACTTCACCAAACCTGGACGGTATCATCAGGGGAGTCTCCTACTGATACCACCCAGGTTTTGTGAAGTTTGGTCCAGGGGATCCAAAGCTATGGACTCCCCAAAGGGGGTGCCCCCATCCCCCATTGTTTCCAATGGAAGCTAATAAAAGATGGGGGCCACACATTTGAGGGTCCATAACTTTGCCCCCCATGAACCAAACTTCACCAAACCTGGATGGTATCATCAGGGGAGTCTCCTACTGATACCACCCAGGTTTTGTGGTTAATAGAGATGTCCAAAGCTATGTGGACTCCCAAAGGGGGTGCCCCCATCCCCCATTGTTTCCAATGGAAGCTAATAGGAGATGGGGGCCACACATTTGAGGGTCCATAACTTTGGCCTCCGTGAACCAAACTTCAGCAAACCTGGGTGGTATCATCAGGAGGGTCTCCAAAAGTTACTCTGAAATTTTGGTGCTGCTAGCTTAACAATTGCACCCCTGACAGCAGGCCTAGACTTCACTAGACTGACAATGTGTGCAACGTAAATAGTAAGGAAACTAATTTAAATATAAAAGGTTGATAACATATTGTTTACGGTCACCAGAGCCAGTGTGTAGCACGCCTTTCAGTTTCCTAGACTTCACTGGAAACATGCTGCAGTGCGGATGTTGGAACCTGGATGAAAAGGTGCCTATTCTTTTGAAACCTGGTTGAATCTGGATTACATTTTCAGTGGGAATTCGGCCTAGGTTTCGATAGGGTCTCTGTAGACTCCCAAAATGGAAAGATAAGGGCTCAGCTCCCCATAACAGAAGAGGCGAGCCCGCCGGAACAGAGCGAGTGGCTGCACGCGCCAAACGACGGCACCGTTTAATTTTATCTGCTGAATTTTATCCTCACCAAAGGCCTGAAAGCATCCCCCACCAACAAATGATAATACAGAAACGCTGTAAAATTATTTTTAAAAACGCATTCCATTACCAACTCGTAAAAGCGAAGCATCGTAAAAACATGTCTTAAAATACCCAGTGGCAAATCATGAGCTCCAGGCCGAGAACCTGTCGAGGAAGGCGAAATGCTTTGGCATCGTGGGGTGGTCTTCCCCATTCTTCTAAAAGACGCGGTGACCCGGAGGCCATTCTTGGAGAAGGGAATTTTTAGCTGGTTGATCCTGTAGTGGTGGCAAGATTCTGCCAAGGACCCGTGCGGATGGACATAAGGTATGGGAGGAGGATTGTAGAAGAGGGGGATGCTCAGAAAACTTGGGGCGTGTTCTTGATGAGCTGGAAGCCCTGTGTCTGGACTGTACTACCATGAGGAGGAGGAGGAGGAGCAGCAGCAGCAGAAGCAGCAGCAGCAGCAGCAGCAGCAGAAGAAGAAGAAGAAGAAGAAGAAGAAGAAGAAGAAGAAGAAGAAGAAGAAGAAGAAGAAGAAGAAGAAGAAGAAGAAGAAGAAGAAGAAGAAGAAGAAGAAGAAGAAGAAGAAGAAAACGAGGAGTAGTAGTTTGGATTTATATCCCCCCTTTCTCTCCTGTAAGGAGACTCAAGGGGGCTTACAATCTCCTTTCCCTCCCCCACCCTTACAACAAACACCCTGCGACAAGAGAGCTCCCAAGAACTGTGACTATTAGGGTCACCCAGCTGGCGTCTGTTGGAGAGCACAAGCTAATCTGGTTCCCCAGATAAGCCTCCACAGCTCAAGCGGCAGAGCGGGGAATCAAACCCGGTTCCCCAGATTAGAGCGCATCTGCTCTTAACCACTATGCCACGTTGGCTGAACTGCAGCTGGAGGCTGGGATGACAGAATGCTCCCTGATTTTCTGGGGGGAAATCCCACGGCAGCAAAACAAAATGGCAGAGAGCAAGCAAGTCCCCGGAGTGAGATATGTAGAGGACAATTCAGTCAGGTTCCCCCTCCCCGAAAAAATAAAGGATCTGAAAGTTCAGACAGAAGTCAAAGGACTGGGCACAGCAGGTCTTAAGGGCTCAGGGGATCAACAGTAGTTGTGCTGGACAGAGAAGGTGGAGGCTGACTTTCAAAAGCCGCCTGCTTTGATTCTGGCATCCTCTATTCAGTTTTGGTTTTTCCTCGTGAAATATCGACCAGTTCGTTTTTCCATTTCTCTTTCTTTCTTTCTTTCTTTCTTTCTTTCTTTCTTTCTTTCTTTCTTTCTTTCTTTCTTTCTTTCTTTCTTTCTTTCTTTCTTTCTTTCTTTCTTTCTTTCTTTCCTCCTCCTTCTCTCTTCCTCTCTTCCTCTCTTCCTCTCTTCCCCTTAATTCCTCCTCCTCCTCCCTCCTCCTTCTCTCTTCCTCTCTTCCCTCTCTCCCTCCCTCTCTCCCTCCCTTTCTTCTTTCTTCTTTCTTCTTTCTTCTTTCTTCTTTCTCTCTCTCTCTCTCTCCCTCCCTCCCTCCCTCCCTCCCTCCCTCCCTCCCTCCCTTTCTTTCTTTCTTTCTTTCTTTCTTTCTTTCTTTCTTTCTTTCTTTCTTTCTTTCTTTCTTTCTTTCTTTCTTTCTTTCTTTCTTTCTTTCTTTCTTTCTTTCTTTCTTTCCTCCTCCTTCTCTCTTCCTCTCTTCCTCTCTTCCTCCCTTAGTCCCTCCCTCCCTCCCTCCCTCCCTCCCTCTCTTTCTTTCTCTCTCTCTCTCTCCCTCTCTCCCTCCCTCCCTCCCTTTCTTCTTTCTTCTTTCTTCTTTCTTCTTTCTTTCTTTCTTTCTTTCTTTCTTTCTTTCTTTCTTTCTTTCTTTCTTTCTTTCTTTCTTTCTTTCTTTCCTCCCTCCCTCCCTCCCTCCCTCCCTCCCTCCCTCCCTCCCTCTCTTTCTTTCTTTCTTTCTTTCTTTCTTTCTTTCTTTCTTTCTTTCTTTCTTTCTTTCTTTCTTTCTTTCTTTCTTTCTTTCTTTCTTTCTTTCTTTCTTTCTTTCTCTCTCTCTCTCTCTCTCTCTCTCTCCCTCCCTCCCTCCCTCCCTTTCTTCTTTCTTTCTTTCTTTCTTTCTTTCTTTCTTTCTTTCTTTCTTTCTTTCTTTCTTTCTTTCTTTCTTTCTTTCTTTCTTTCTTTCTTTCTTTCTTTCTTTCCTTCTTTCTTTCCTCCTCCTCCCTCCCTCCCTCCCTCCCTCCCTCCCTCCCTCCCTCTCTTCCTCCCCCCTCCTTCCTTCCTTCCTTCCTTCCTTCCTTCCTTCCTTCCTTCCTTCCTTCCTTCCTTCCTTCCTTCCTTCCTTCCTTCCTTCCTTCCTTCCTTCCTTCCTTCCTTCCTTCCTTCCTTCCTTCCTTCCTTCCTTCCTTCCTTCCTTCCTTCCTTCCTTCCTTCCTTCCTTTCCAATTTACGTTGTCATTCTCTCTTTCCCCGACTTCCTCTGAATTCAAACTCGTACCTTAACAGGAGCCTTAATCTTTGCAGCCGGGCTTAATTTGCGTTCTTCCCTCCCCTCGAATCACACTCGGCAAATACATTTGCAGCCAGCGGAGCGCACGGCTGGAGACTTAGCTGACACCTTTGCAAATATTTGTGAGCCTTCTGGGTTGAATCTGACGTCTGTGGAGTGAAAATTTTTTTTAAAAGGGGGAATATTTTCATGGAAGGTGCCAGGTCTGGGGTGTAATTAATTGGAAGGGGCGCTGCACACCTGCTGTTGATCGTGCGGGGGGAAAAAAATCAGGCCTCACCTGAGTGCTCCTGGAGTCCGTTCTCTCTGTTCCAATCTTTTCTTCCTTTCTGAGCATCTTCGGAAGTAATGCACTTGGCTGTACTTATAGTCTGGGGTAATATGGAATCCATTCTATGTAAAATTAGTAGCCACTAAAAGCCAGCATCCAGGGTAGGTGGGAGTCAGTAACCTTTTAAGTAAGGAAGAGTAGTAGTAGTAATTTGGATTTATGCCCCACCTTTCTCTCCCGTAAGGCGATTCAAGGGAGCTTCCATGCTCCTTTCCCTTCCTCTCCCCACAACAGACACCTTGTGAGGCAGGTGGGGCTGAGCGAGTTCAGAGAGAACTGTGGCTGGCCCAAGGTCACCCAGTAGGAATGTAGGAGTGTGGAAACACATCTGGTTCACCAGATAAGCCTCTGCCACTCAGGTGGAGGAGTGGAAAATCAAACCCGGTTCTCCAGATTAGAAGCCACCTGTTCTTCACCACTGCACCATTCTGGAGAATTGTCGGCCTTTTTTCTGACCGGAAAAGGATCCCATTTCTTCTCACCGTAGCCTCTTTGTAGTCAAGGTATCATAACTCTAATAACTCAATAGTTGCACTGAAAACAGGGAATCCCACATAGCCTGTGTGTGTGTGGCTAGGGGAGATACCCACCAGACCACCTTCCCTGTGAATATGTTTGTTTCCTTTTCCGAGCTTTGCCCGGCTGGGTTTGTTTGCAGCTTGTGATGTGGCTGACATCCTGGAAATGAAGGGATGCCGACAATGCTGTCAGAGGCATGAAAATATTTGCTTCTGCCGAGTATGCATGTTCTGCAGGCAACCAGGCAAGGAAACATTAGTCAAATTAGCCACAGGAGGACAACAGAAGCATATCTGTGCAGGACACGGCTCACTGTTTTGCTTAACATTCTTTGATTTTGTTTGTGGGTATGTTGGTTGTGGGACAAAGTTCCTTTGGAGCAGCAGTGGTGTAGTGGTTAAGAGCAGGTGCACTCTAATCTGGAGAACCGGGTTTGATTCCCTCCTCTGCTGCTTGAGCTGTGGAGGCTTATCTGGGGAATTCAGATTAGCCTGTGCACTCCCACACATGCCAGCTGGGTGACCTTGGGCTAGTCACAGTTCTTCGGAGCTCTCTCGGCCCCACCTGCCTCACAGGGTGTTTGTTGTGAGGGGGGAAGGGCAAGGAGATTGTAAGCCCCTTTGAGTCTCCTTACAGGAGAGAAAGGGGGATATAAATCCAACTCTACTTCTTCTTCCTCCTTCCTTCTCCTCCTTCTTCTTCCAAGCATGGACTCTGCTTCACTTTCAAGATCTGATGAGATCAGACTATACCATAGACTCCATCCTTCCTTCCTTCCTTCCTTCCTTCCTTCCTTCCTTCCTTCCTTCCTTCCTTCCTTCCTTCCTTCCTTCCTTCCTTCCTTCCTTCCTTCCTTCCTTCCTTCCTTCCTTCCTTCCTTCCTTCCTTCCTTCCTTCCTCCCTCCCTCCCTCCCTCCCTCCCTCCCTCCCTCCCTCCCTCCCTCCCTCCCCCCCCCCCTCCTCCTCCTCCTCCTCCTCCTCCTCCTCCTCCTCCTCCTCCTCCTCCTCCTCCTTCTTCTTCTTCTGATCAGATCCGATCCGATCACCAGCTATCAGAAGCATTTCCCATTGCCGGTTTTTTTTTTATGCCAATAGCTGAAGAGAGATGCTCTCTTTTGGGGGAGAATTATTCATAGTGTGGATCTTTGTGGTTCTGAATTCATTCATCCATGTGAGAGCTGGAAATTCTGAATAGGCAGAGCAGGGTGTGGGGCACGCACTTCCACAAAGGAGCTCAGTTTTCCCCGCTGCCAATCCTGCCAGGCAAAATAATAAGGTGGCACTCGAAAGATCAACAGATTTTTCAGCCCGATCCTCTTTTCTCCGCTATCCATTCATCATGTGCCAAAAGAACAAATTGGCTGGCTTTGAAGCTGCTGCAAGGTTCTCATTGGAGCTGCCGCAGACGCCCTGCTGGGACGTTCTCCAGGCTGCCTTCGGACCAGCTGGGCGAGAATTTATAAGTATATGTAAGTTTCACCCAGTGTGGGCATCAGAACATCTCAGGGATGTGGATTTTTCTCGGTGGGGGTGAAAGCATCTTAGGTGTGAGTTTCAGTGGGGAACAGATGGAGGGGGTGTGGTTTTAGGTGGCCCACTCCCCAGACGTTAGGGACCCTTCAGTTTTTCCTGGCTCTCAGGAAATACAGTTTCAGATGCTTTGGAGTTAATGGAGATGCTGGGGGCGGGGCCTGTTTAAGTCGCCCCATGCCAATTTGCCATTCAGTAAACCTGGGAATACCAGCACCAGGAGGCAAGATTAGGGGAAGACCCTGGCCACTATGCCCTGTTGTTGGACCTCCCGAGAAACTGGTTGGCTCTGTGAGAGACAGGATGCTGGACTAGATGGACCACTGGTCTGATCAAGTAGGGCTCTTCTGATGTTCTCATGAATGCCTTGGCCTCTATGCCCTGTTGTTGGACCTTCAGAGGAACTGGTTGGCCTCTGTGAGAGGCAGGATGCTGGACTAGGTGGACCACTGGTGTGATCCAGCAGGGCTCTTCTGATGTCCTTATGAAGACCTTAACCTCTATGCCAGGGGTAGGGAACCTGCGGCTCTCCAGATGTTCAGGAACTACAATTCCCATCAGCCCCAGTCAGCATGGCCAATTGGCCATGCTGGCAGGGGCTGATGGGAATTGTAGTTCCTGAACATCTGGAGAGCCGCAGGTTCCCTACCCCTGCTCTATGCCCTGTGGTTGGACCTCCAGAGGAACTGGTTGGCCTCTGTCAGAGGGAGGATGCTGGACTAGATGGACCACTGGTCTGATCCAGTAGGGCTCTTCTGATGTTCTCATGAACGTCTTGGCCTCTATGCCCTGTTGTTGGACCTCCAGAGGAACTGGTTGGCCTCTGTGTGAGACAGGATGCTGGACTAGATGGACCACTGGTCCGACCCATCAGGATACTTCTATGTTAGTCAGAAGGAACAAGTAGGAGGAGATCTGGAAGAAAGGAATAGGTAGGTTGGAAGGAACAGGTAGTCAGAAGGAAGAGGTAGGAGGAGATCTGGAAGACCTTTACCTGAGACTCTGCAGAATCATTACTGGTCCCAGCAGGCAATCCGACCTTGATAGATGAAGGGTCTCTCTCCGTAGAAGGAAGCTACAGGTTTCTACTGTCATTCTACTTGGAGTAGTAACATTGGTCCATCCACCCAAAATGCGCGTATGTTTGTAAAACGCCAGCAAGTTGCAGCTGACTTATGGCCACCCCATACGGTTTTCCAGTCAAGAGACATTCAGAGTTGGTTTTGCCATTGCTCCCTCTGCCTAGCAACCCTGGACTCCCTTGGTGGTCTCCCATCCTAAGCAGGTTGACCCTGCTTAGCTTCTGAGAGCTGATGAAAGAAGGCTGGCCTGGGCCACGCAGGTGAAAGCTGGAGATGAATTGCCTGCCTCTGCATAGCAAACCTGGACTTCCTTGGTGGTCTTCCGTCCAAACACCAACCAGGGCCAGCCCTGCTTAGATTCCAAGCTCAGAATCTAAGGCAGGGGTCTGCAACCTGCAGCTCTCCAGATGTTCATAGACTACAAATCCCATCAGCCCCTGCCAGTGTAACCCCCATGCTCAGAATGGGTTGACCCAGTAAGGGGTGGAGACTCAAAGCAGCAAGAGGCTGCAGAGCTCATGTAGTTTGGAGGAGACAAGGCTACCAGACTCGGACCTTGGTTTGTATAAGCCCTTAACACCTTGTTAAGGGTTTCTTTTTGTGGTTGTAATGTGTGAGAGTTCCCCTGGAAACCTTCATTATGTTGAATCCTGTTCACCAAGCCCTTGGAGTCTTCAGGAGCCAACCCACTTGCAAAGAAGAATTGGACTTGGCAGTATCAGTAGACTGTAAATCTGAGGACTTGAAAATGCAACCTGAACAGGACCTTGAAGTGTGATGTTAAATGTTGCTGTTACATGTTAAGAAAGTAAACCATTTTGTTTTTAAAAATTGTTGTTGCAAACTCATTCCAAGTTCTGCCCCACAGAACCCACAAGCTGAGGTTACACCAGCATGGCCAATTGGTAGTCCATGAACATCTGGAGAGCCGCAGGTTGCAGACCCCTGATCTACGGTGGCTAAAGATCTCCAAGATCTTTCCGAGCCCCGCTACTGGAGATATTTTAACTGAAGATGCTCGGGGTGGAAGCTGGGGACCGTATAATGCAAAACAGGTGCTTTCCCATTGACCTGCACCCCCTCCTTACCAGTTAATTACGGAGCTGACTCTTTCCGAGATCCAGATTAGCAGTCGCTGTGGGAAACAGGAACGTTTATTGATGCATTTGGGGCAGAGTCGCCAGATTTAATTTAGCTCGAGCACTTTGGTCCGGCTGTCGCTCAGCGGGCGCCCCATCTCAGATGGGTGCGTTTCCACTCGTGCGCCTTCGCCGTTCTTGTAACGAGCCGTGCGAGTGCGCCTCTGCACTTTTCATTTGCGCTCCCTGTCAACATTTTTGTGGCCGAAGCCTTTTAAACACAACCTGGGGGGGGGGGGGCACGATGCGTTGCCTCCTGACCTTCCAACGCTGAAGCGTCACCAGCTATTTGGGTACCTGCTGCTAAGTGACCTCTTGTTAGCAGAGCTGAAGGCCTCACGTTCTGCACCTCCCTCCCCCCCGCCCCCGTGTGCTAAGCCATTCTCCAAGCTGGAGCATTTTAGTCACGGCTGTTTAGCTCCTTGGCTGATAATCTTTAAATCAATTTCACGTTACCTGCGTTCATCATAATTGTCAATGGAGTGAATTCAGTTAGCGCTTTGCGGCGTGCCGCCGGGCTGAGGTCGTTCGTTCCTAATCTGCGTCATGGAGGCCTCCTTTAGTTTGGAATTGCTCTTGTAGCCAAAACCTCGAGGAACGCTTTTACGCCCATGGCCCAGAGGTGGGATCCAGCAGGTTCTCACAAGTTCCCGAGAGTAGATCACTAATTATTTGTGTGTGCCGAGAGGGGGTTGCTAATGGGTGATTTTGCCACGTGATTTTTGCCTTAGTTATGCCCCTCCTCTCAGCAGTAGTGCGCAGAACTCGAAGCAGTCTAGCAGGAGGTGCACCAGCGTGCGTGGCAGCCTGCGCCTGCGTGCATTCGTTTCCCGCCCAAGGACAGGCGCAGCGGCTGCGTCCTTGCCACAGCCCCGCCCTGGAATGCCCGACCACGCCCCCGTTGTGCCCTGCCCAGCCCCATTGGTGCTACACCACAGTTTGAATCCCACCACCATGGGAACCTGTTACTAACATTTTTGGATCCCACCACTGCCCTGGCCCCTGCCTGGTAGAACACTCTTCCATCTGCTGTTAGGGCCCTGCGGGACGTTGGTGCGTTCCGCTGGGCCTGCAAAATGGAGTTGTTCCACCGGGCCTTCGGGGAGGCCGGTTGCGGATTGCCTGTCCGTTCTTGATGCCCCTGCATTATATTTTTACACCATCTCTGGCATTGCCCCTGTATCGTATTCTTGTTAATTTTGGCATTGCTGCTCCCCTCCCGGCCTTTGGATTGGACACCGTCAATCAATCAATGTGGCTTTTATGACGATGCTGCGACTGTGACTTTAAGGAATTTTAATGTTTAATGTTTATGTTTGTATTTTATTGTTGTATTGCTGCTATTGCACGCTGCCCAGAGCCCTTTGGGGGATTTGGTGGTCTATGCAATCTAGTAAAATAAAATAATAATAAATGAAGAAGAAGAAGAAGAGGAGGAGGAGGAGGAGGAGTAGTTTGGATTTATACCCCACCTTTCTCTTCTGTAAGGAGACTCAAGATGGCTTCCTCTCCCCACAACAGACACCTGGTGAGGTAGGTAGGTGGGGCTGAGAGAGTTCCGAAGAACTGTGACTGACCCAAGGTCACCCAGCAAGAATGTAGGAGTGTGGAAACACATCTGGTTCACCAGATAAGCCTCTGCCACTCAGGTGGAGGAATGGGGAATCAAACCCAGCTCTCCAGATTAGAATCCACCTGCTCTTAACCACTACACCACGCTGGCAACGGTGGACGTTGGAAATAGCCGTGTGTTCCCCAGCAGCTTTTGAAGAAGAAGAAGAAGAAGAAGAAGAAGAAGAAGAAGAGGAAGAAGAAGAAGAGGAGGAAGAAGAAGAAGAAGAAGAAGAAGAAGAAGAAGAAGAAGAAGAAGAAGAAGAAGAAGAAGAAGAAGAAGAAGAAGAAGAAGAAGAAGAAGAAGAAGAAGAAAAGAGGAGGAGGAGATTTGGATTTATATCCCCCCGTTCTCTCCTGTAAGGAGACTCAAAGGGGCTTACAATCTCCTTGCCCTTCCTCCCTCACAACAAACACCCTGTGAGGTGGGTGGGGCTGAGAGAGCTCAGAAGAACTGTGACTAGCCCAAGGTCACCCAGCTGGCGTGTGTGGGAGTGCACAGGCTAATCTGAATTCCCCAGATAAGCCTCTACAGCTCAAGTGGCAGAGCGGGGAATCAAACCCGGTTCCTCCAGATTAGAGTGCACCTGCTCTTAACCACTACACCACTGCTGCTCAGCTTGGTCTTGAGAAAGCTAGAGTGAGCTCTGTTGGCTTGGCCTCTTGATCTTTTCTCTGCTGTCAAAAGCTTGATTTGATTTGGAAACACAAAGCTGTCTTTGCTTTGGAAACACAACAAAACCCAGATCATTGCTTCTACTGCAGCTGGACCTCACCCTAAGGTCAAAATCCACCGCCTTCCTGGCGACCTTCCCAATTCAGTGTGTGTGTGTTTGCTTTCCCGTGCTGGAATTGCCTTTAACTGCTGCCATGTTGGAGTAGCTTTTATTCCCGGTCATTATGTTGTGTTTAGACTTATCTTTAGATGTGCTTTTTAAAGTTTTGGATCTTTTTTTGGGGGGGTCGACATTCAAAGAGAAACATAAATCAGTTTTGCAGGAATACAGTGTACAAAGATGTATTGCTATGATCAGGCAGCTGGTTGGCTTTTTCAGAGATTTGCTGTTCTTTTTGCGCTGCCTTCCTGTTTTAGCTTTACAACACCCATGCGAGGCGGGTTAGTCTGAAAGATAGGGCCTTTCCCCGCTTACCTTAAGCCCCGCACTACTCTCTTCAAGTAGCGTGGGGTCCGCCGGCACTCCCCATTACAGGGGCGGTGATAGCGCAGCCGCCCCGATGCTGCCGCTGTCGCGCCCCCTCAGCGCGCAGCATCCCTGGCGCTCTTGTAAATGGCGCCTTTTGATGACTACACGCAGAGCGCAGGGTTGTGGGGATGCCCGGGCGCACGCCAGGGATGCCACGCGCTGAGAGCTGTGCGCGGCATAGGGGGGATCATGGTGAGTGGGGAAACGCCCATAGACTACCTGGTGAGTTTAAAGCACAGGAGAGATGTACTGTGGAGGCTACATGTTTTGCAGCTGTTTTGAGACCCTGGCCCCTTCTGCACCTGCAGGATAATGCACTTTCAATCCACTTCCACCATTGTTTGCAAGTGGATTTGGCTATTCCACACAGTAAAATCCAGCTGCAAAGTGCATTGAAAGTGGATTGAAAGTGCATTATTCTGCAAGTGCGGAAAGGGCCTTAGTCTGTACATGTAGTGGTGAAAGTCTAGCAAGTGCATGCTTTGCTTTTTTGTAAAATACACCTCCTGGATGAAATCCCCTAAAAACATTGGCTCATTCCACATGGGCCAAAAACAGCGGTGTGAAAACGGTGTGAAAATGGTGTGAAAGAGTTTAAAATGGTGTAAAAGGGTTTATACTGTTTTTACACCATTTTCACACCACTGTTTTTGGCCCATGCAGAATCAGCCATTCTTTTTTTTTTTTAAAGAATGCTAGTATGCAATGCTGCGTAGAGTCCGAGGATCTAACTTGTCACAGAAACAGGATTCCACTGAGACCCATTCTGCAACCTTATTCTTTTTTTTACTTTGTTTTGTTTTGTTCTTTTTTAAAAAAAAATTAAATAGCCATAATACGGTAATACGATGAACATGCATTTTAATTATCAACATTGTAGTGGCAGGTTATAAAGAAAGACATAACATAACTTTTTAAGATCCAGTCCAACCTATGAACCACCGATCCACTGATCATCATACACACTCTGTATGTTCAGGACATGATATAATGTGCACCAGACTCGGTATTTAATTCTTGTGGGGTAATTTGGTTTCAGTATGTAATTGGGGGGCGGGGGGGGGGAGGCTAGGAAAAAAAAGTTTGGTGACTGTATGCCCCCTTTCCCAAAATTTTCCGTGTGCACATGTTTTCCACATCAACATCGTGTACTATGTGGTGTATCAACACTGTGTATCTACCAGACCATGGCCACACAGCCCGGAAAACCCACCACAACCAATTGTGTACTATATTTTTCTTCATAGGACCACAACTACTGTTGCACTCTGGCTGTAACTAAGTTTTCAAATATGTATATCTATATACATAAGTTTATACCATTGTTCATATTTTTTATATTTCATATTTTTTATATTTCATTATATTTCATATTTTATATTTCATATACTTCATATAAAAAAATTAAATAGCCATAATACGGTCATACGATGAACGCGCATTTAAATTATCAACATTGTAGTGGCAGGTTATAAACTCATGTATATAGATATACATATTTGAAAACTTAGGCTCATTCCGCACATGCAGAATAATGCACTTTCAAACTGCTTTCAGTGCTCTTTGAAGCTGTGCGGAATAGCAAAATCCACTTGCAAACAGTTGTGAAAGTGGTTTGAAAACGCATTATTTTGCGTGTGCGGAAGGGGCCTTAGTTACAGCCAGAGTGCAACAGTAGTTGTGGTCCTATTACTATATTTTTCTTCGCCATTTATCAGTGTAAAGTGCTTTTTCTCAGTTTTCATTGGACACCCACTTGTTTTTAATGACTGTCTTTGTGGGGTGAAGGTACAGCACTTCCCCTAGCTAACTGCTCACTGTACTAGATTAGATTTTGATTAGTGGCGTAGCCCTGAGCGCTGCCCTGAGTTAACATTTTCCTGATTTTTTTTGGTCTCTTTTCCTTTTCACTCCAGCCTTCCACAACCGAGAGCCATGATCAGTTCTCAACATCGGGCATTTCTGGGAAATAGTTCCCCTTCGGCCGGAGTTCATTGCTTCTAACAGACCTTGCCGTGCGAATTGAGGATTTGGAAAAAAACTGTGGACACTTTAGCAAGGGGAGCGGAGGACTTTGTTCAACATCTTGGGAATTCTACAAAGGTAAGACCTTCCTTTCTTAATTTCGAGTCATGTCTGAATGTTTCAAAAGCAGTTCACGGCTTGGGCTGTCCGTGCCCGTGCGTTCACTGCTATTCCCTCGGGAGTTCCGGAAAATTGCAGAATAGATACAGAATTCAGATCTCTTTCTTTCTTCTAAAAACCCAAAAGTTTCTAGCCCTCATGGCTGCATTTACTGCATGAGAAGGTGTGGACCATTTCTATTGAGAAGTATGAAATGCGGCTTGTACTTTAGTGGCTGCGATCAGCAAAATCCAAGACGCGTTGTCCAAATATGCTTGGATTTCAGTATGATAAGGCTGGGTCTCAAAATTCAGCTCGTTTCACCACAGAGTTTGGATTGCCCCGGTGTTACGTTCATGTTCTTTGCCACACACAGTCGGGGGCACACCCTGCTCCAAGTACGCACCTTTGGGGTTTCTGCTCAGTTGACAAATTGGTCTTTGAACTCTGGTAGTTTGTTTTTTGACCTGAAGAAGGCAATGGGTTTGTTTTCTCTCTTTGATACCCAGCAGAACCTGACTGCACCCCAAGGTACCTTTATTGTTCTTTGGTCCATCTGCAGCAAGCCTTTATTGGCATAGACAACCGTACAACAATAGTAAAAAACTGATTTAAAAGACAAAAATTCAAACAAACAAAAAATTAAAAAACATAGATTGGTTGGGGTGGGTTTTCCGGGCTGTGTGGCCATGGTTTGGTAGATACACAGTGTTGATACACAACATAGATGTACGTATAAGTATTAAAGTGAAAGGAAATCTACTGGCATTTAGTGATTTCCAAGAGAAAGTCTGCCACTATCATACAGAGAGAAGGATCAGGATCGTCCAACAAGTAGTGTAATCAAAATAAATCGGGGAGATCAGGTAAGCATAAAGGAGCAAGATTCACATACTTGGATCTGATTTCCTTAACCTTGGGCTAGTCACAGCTTTCTGGAGCTCTCTCAGCCCCACCTACCTCACAAGGTGTTTGTTGTGAGGGGGGAAAGGCAAGGAGATTGTAAGCCTCTTTGAGTCTCCTACAGGAGAGAAAGGGGGGATATAAATCCAAACTCCACTTCTTCTTCTTCTTAAATCTGAAATTGTAATAATTGGTGGGCCAGAGATTCAACCGAGCCAGCATTACACGGGCACAATCTTTTAGCCTTTTCTTGCTTGTTAAATCTGCCATGTAACAAGGCAGAAGGCATAACATTAAACCTGGCGAGTGTTATGGCCAGAGGTGGGATCCAGCAGGTTCTCACAGGTTCCCGAGAGTAGGTGACTCATTATTTGTGTGTGCCGAGAGGGGGTTACTAATTGGTGACTTTGCCATGTGATTTTTGCCTTAGTTACGCCCCTCCTCTCACCAGTAGCACGCAGGACTTGAAGCAGTCTAGCAGGACACGCACCGGCGTGCATGGCAGCCTGCTCCTGCGTGCATTCTTTTCCCGCCCAAGGACTGGCGCAGCGGCTGCATCCTTGCCACAGCCCTGCCCAGGAATGCCCCGCCCCCGAATGCCCGGCCACGCCCCCGTCATGCCCCGTCCAGCCCCATTGGTGCTACGCCACAGTTTGAATCCCACCACCATGGGAACCTGTTACTAAAATTTTTGGATCCCACCACTGGGTATGGCTCTCCTTTGAGCGGGGTTTATTACAGGTAGTGTGCCAAGTGGCCCTGTTCAAACGGTCTATCAATGCATTTCCATGTTGCTAGTCCCTCATACACCGTGCGTTCGCTGTAAATATCCATTGGGTGTGCCATAGCTGCAGTGCGTCGTCGGTGGTTGCGGTACCGGTAACAGAAGGAGCACCGGCTTCATGGCATCTTTCGCACCAGCAGCCGAATCAGTAGGCTGTTTTGGAAGGGGACCCTAGTGTGGAGCGTGCGTGAAACGGAAGCCGTCGAAACAGCATGTCAGCAAAACGTTCTGGAAACCAGAGCTGTACTAGAGGTTATGTTGGATGGTTGCAGTTGGACTAGTGAATTTGCTTAATGGCTTCGGAATGGGCTCAACCGGTGATAAACGGCATCGCTCTTATATTTCCGTCATGCTCAACTGGCCGTTAACTGCCAATAGCATCGCAGTAAAGAGGGGAAGTAAACAGGCAAACCCCGTAGAAGTGAGCTGGGTTTGTTTGTTGTTTTTCCAACGCTGACGGCTTCTGTATGTACAGATATTTTTTGTGTCCGGTTCTCTGCGCCAACGCAGAAGGTGGCCTGTCCCAGAATTGAATTTGAACCCTGTCAAGTGTGAAGTTGGAGAAACTCTGCATGTGGAAGAATCAGTGGCATACCTAATCAAACTGGAGCCCTGGGCAAAACCTGAGTTTGATTCCCCCCCCCCCCAACAACAACAATAACCTTTATTAGGCATTGAAATAATAAAAGAAAGAAAGAAAACAAGCATTGGCAGGAAGAGGGTGGATTTAAAAGGAGAATCTGGGGAAATTTAGGGTGTGCCTGGTGTCAGGGGTGCAATTATTAAGATAGCTGCACCAAAATTTCAGAGTATCTTCATGAGCCCCTGCTGATACCACCCAGGTTTGGTGAAGTTTGGTTCAGGGGGTCCAAAGTTATGGACCCTCAAAGGTGTAGTCCCCATCTCCTATTAGCTCCCATTGGAAACCATGGGGGATGGGGACACTCCCTATGGGAATCCGTAACTTTGGACTCCCTAAAGTAAACCTCACCAAACCTGGGTGATATCATTAGGATAGTCTCCTGAAAAATTCCTGAAATTTTGGTGCTGCTAGCCTAAAAACTGCGCCCCCTGCAGGCCAAAAACAGGAAAAAACACCGAAAATTCAAAAAATCCCACCTGCATTTTTGGCGCCACCTCAGAAGGTGGCGCCCTGGGCAAATGCCCACTTTGCCCAATGGGAGGAACGCCTCTGGGCAGAATGCATTGCCCTTCCCACTCTCAATGACAGCCGCCCATCTAGCTATTGGGATTTGCTTGAGAGACACTGGGCAGACGGCTTACTGGGAAATGCCTTCCCCAAATCCCACCACGAACAACCCCAGTGTGCCCGTCAGACTTCCTGACAAAGTGATTTTCAACCTATCTCCCCGACCTGGGCAGGGACCGTGGTTCTGTGGTAGAGTATCTGCTTGGAATGTAGAAGCTTCAATCCCCGGGCATCTCCAGTTGAAAGATCTGGCAGAAGACAATGTGAAAGACCTGGGTGCGAAACCTGGGAGCATGACTGCCAGTCTGAGTACCATATTGACCTTGATAGGCCAATAACCTGAATCCGTGTAAGGACTGCTTCGTATGTCCTGCACCGAAGAGGTTCACGTTGCTGACCATGTGCCCAGGTTGGGTTCATATGTCTTGCACTGAAGAGGTTCACATTGCTGACTTCATGCTTATGTGCATGTTCACATGGCCTGCACAGAAGAAGTTAATACCGTTGGACTCGTGCAGAGATGCAGCAGCAAACCTCATACATTCATGTATGTGTTGGTGTGGCCTACTCAGGAGAGACTAGCGCTGCTGAACTCATGCAGAGAGGCAGCAGCAAACCTCATATGTTCATGTATGTGTTGGTGTGGCCTACTCAGGAGAGGCTAACGCTGCTGAACTCATGCAGAGAGGCAGCAGCAAACCTCATACGTTCATGTAAGTGTTTGTGTGGCCTACTCAGGAGAGGCTAGCGCTGCTGAACTCATGCAGAGAGACAGCAGCAAACCTCATATGTTCATGTATGTGTTTGTGTGGCCTACTCAGGAGAGGCTAGCGCTGCTCAACTCATGCAGAGAGACAGCAGCAAACCTCATACGTTCATGTATGTGTTTGTGTGGCCTACTCAGGAGAGGCTAGCGCTGCTGAACTCACGCAGAGGGGCGGTGAACCTTTGTGCCTCTCCAAACGGCATCTCTCCACCCACTGCTCTGTTCTTGTAGCGCCAGCTCAGCCATTCCGTTTCCCTTCATTAGGCTCTTAACAAGACTGGGACTGGGCTGGGTGGGGCTGGATTGTTGCGACTAGTTCATCTCTGTTGATGTATCTCTGATCTAATTTTCTGCAATTTGTCTTAATGATGCCCTAGAGAGTTCCCAGAATAAAAGCTGCATTCTGTCTTTCTCCCAGAGAAGCGTGGCCTGGAGAGAATGGGAGGAAGTTTTTCTCGTATCCATGGGAAGGGGGGCACGACATGCTTCCAAGAGGAGCAGATTGTTTGCTGAGCCTTGCTCGGAGGCGCTCTCTCACTGTGGCGCAAACCTGGTTATTAATGCTCAAGACCTGGCACTGGATGGCTGTTCTTTTCTATCTACCTCTTTCCTGTACAACCTTTCCAGCAGAGCAGCAGTGGCGTCGTGGTTAAGAGCAGGTGCACTCTAATCTGGAGGAACAGGGTTTGATTCCCCGCTCTGCCGCTTGAGCTGTGGAGGCTTATCTGGGGAATTCAGATTAGCCTGTACACTCCCACACACGCCAGCTGGGTGACCTTGGGCTAGTCACAGCTTCTCGGAGCTCTCTCAGCCCCACCCACCTCACAGGGTGTTTGCTGTGAGGGGGGAAGGGCAAGGAGATTGTCAGCCCCTTTGAGTCTCCTTGCAGGAGAGAAAGGGGGGATATAAATCCAACTCTTTTCTTCTTCTTCCTCCTCCTTTCTCCTCCTCCTCCTCCTTCCTCCACCTCCTTCTTCCAAGCATGGACTCCTTACAGGAGAGAAAGGGGGGATATAAATCCAACTCTTCTTCTTCTTCTTCTTCTTCTTCTTCTTCTTCTTCTTCTTCTTCTTCTTCTTCTTCTTCTTCTTCTTCTTCTTCTTCTTCTTCTTCTTCTTCTTCTTCTTCTTCTTCTAGCCCAAGGTCACCCAGCTGGCATGTGTGGGAGTGCGCAGACTAACCTGAATTCCCCAGATGAGCCTCCACAGCTCAGGCGGCAGAGCTGGGAATCAAACCCGGGTTCCTCCAGATTAGATACACGAGCTCTTAACCTCCTACGCCAATTTGCATTTCTCATCGTCGCCATTTCAGCCTAAAAAATCCCCGTTGCGTCTCCACTTCTCCCTTGTGTAAACTGAACCTGAGAAAATTTATTTGTGTGCCTTTGGCCTGGTTTCTCGGTGCCGATTTTTCTCCCCCCTGCTAACGCAGAGAAATGTGTTCATTTTTACTTCTGTGTCAGTAACTGGGTGCTAATAATATATTTACCCTCGTGTCAGAGACACAGGTTGTATGTATAAACAGTGTATAATTTGCCTAAAGCTATTCGATATGCGGACGCAGTGCAAGTGAATCTACAAAATCCACAGGGGAAGGAGCAGAGAATTTGAACTGTTTGTAAGAAAAAGTAGACAGTTTTGGAAAAGAAGTTAAATTGGGAACACAGCGGTTAAGAGCAGGCGGACTCTAATCTGGAGAACTGGGTTTGGTTCCCCACTCCTCCACGTGAGCAGCGGACTCTTAGCTGGTGAACTGGATTTGTTTCCCTGCTCCTGCACATGTAGCCTGCTGTGTGATCTCAGGCTAGTCACAGTTCTCTCCGAACTCTCTCAACCTACCTGCCTCACAAGGTGTCTGTTGTGAGGAAAGGAATTTGTAAGCCCCTTTGAGTCTCCTTATAGGAGAGAAAGGCGGAGAATGAATCCGGAATCTTCTCCTTTTCTTCTGTATTATCTGCCCTATAGGGAGGCTGACTGGGAAGATGATGCCTCATACAGAGACACGGTGGGCAGACTCTCATTAAATGGGTCCCTCAGGCTTACAGAAACCTGGGAGCCGGAGTGGTGTAGTGGTTAAGAGCAGGTGGATTCTAATCTGGAGAACCGGGTTTGATTCCCCACTCCTTCACCTGAGTGGCAGAGGCTTATCTGGAAAACCAGATGTGTTTCCGCACACCTACATTCCTGCTGAGTGACCTTAGGTTAGTCACAGTTCTCTCAGAACTCTCTCAGCCCCACCTACCTCACAAGCTGTCTGTTGTGGGGAGAGGAAAGGAAAGGAGCTTGTAAGCCACCTTGAATCTCCTTACAGGAGGGAAAGGGGGGGGGGGTATAAATCCAAACTCCTCCTCCTCCTCCTCCTCCTCCTCCTCCTCCTCCTCCTCCTCCTCCTCTTCTTCTTCTTCTTCTTCTTCTTCTTCTTCTTCTTCTTCTTCTTCTTCTTCTTCTTCTTCTTCTTCTTCTTCGTGTACAACTTGTGACCTGAATGTTACTATCTCAGACGTTCCAAGAGAACTCTGTATACCCCCGTTGGAGGACAAGCAGAAATAGACAATGTGCTAAGGGCCCATCTATCAAGGCTGCCCAGGTCCCGGCCTTGACATCTTTGCTTTTGTTTCCCCAAAGAGTTATTTGACTCTTTTGCATCGGGGGCTTTCCAGACAAATGGCTTTTAAATAAAACCCCTCTGCTACCTTGTTAAACCCTTGGCCCGGTCACTCCTCGGAAGGTGTGATTTATAGAGCAGTCCTGAATGTTTATTAACTTCTAAATCACTCGGCCAGGTCAACCGGCATCGTTTCTCCAGCCGCAGAGCTGGGAGAGCAGATTTGGGCTTTGTCCGGTCAGTTTATGCCCGATGTGAAGAGGCCAAGGGCCGCGGATAAAGTGCCCGAAGTGGTCGTGGGAGGAAAGACAGGGAGCGAAAAGACCAAGCAGAGATGAATGGGCTCCAATCTGGCAAGGACGTGCTCAAGGTAAAGAAATGACCTTCAACATCTCCAGCAGCTGAAGGCAATATATATGCAAAGAAGAAAGCGGGTTGGCTTTTACGTTTCGAGAGGCTTTTGACAATTCTGAACAATTTCTGCTTCCTCGCCAAGGAAAAGAGCACCGGTCTTTCAAAGAACGAATAATCATCTACTTTGGCGAAGGCTGTCGAGGGCCGGATTCAACTGGTTGTGGTGGGTTTTCCGGGCTGCGTGGCCGTGGTCTGGTGGATCTTGTTCCTGACGTTTCGCCTGCATCTGTGGCCGGCGTCTTCAGAGGTGTATCACGGAGGTGACACAGTGTGGAACAGACTTCCCTCTGTGATACGCCTATGAAGATGCCAGCCACAGATGCAGGCGGAACGTCAGGAACAAGATCCACCAGACCACGGCCACGCAGTCCGGAAAACCCACAACAACCAATCACCTACTACTTTAGTAGAATGGACAGCTTTGGGTTTGGTACTTCCTGGAGCCTCCTTTTTTTGGGGGTAGTGGTGATTGGGGATGATGGGATCTGGGGAGAAGAAGAAGAGTTTGGATTTATATCCCCCCTTTCTCTCCTGCAGGAGACTCAAAGGGGCTTATAATCTCCTTGCCCTTCCCCACTCACAACAAACACCCTGTGAGGTAGGTGGGGCTGAGAGAGCTCCGAGAAGCTGTGACTAGCCCAAGGTCACCCAGCTGGCGTGTGTGGGAGTGCACAGGCTAATCTGAATTCCCCAGAGAAGCCTCCACAGCTCAGGCGGCAGAGCGTGGAATCAAACCCGGTTCCTCCAGATTAGATACACGAGCTCTTAACCTCCTACGCCACTGCTGCTCCTCACCAAATGCCATAGAGTCTGCCTTCCAAACCAGCCATTTCATAGCATCATAGAATCATAGAGTTGGAAGTGACCACAAGGGCCATCAAGTGCGACCCCCTCCAAGCCGGAACACACAATCAAAGCACTATTTCCCCCCAGGAAAACTGATCTCTCTCATCTGGAGATCAGTTGCAATTCCAGGAGATCTCCAGTTACTACCTGGAATACGGCCATCCTTGTTCTGCCCCCCCCCCCCCCAGTGAATCTGTTTTTGGTGCCCTGTACTTGGCTAGGACAGAGTGGAGGAGACACAAACCGAATTCAACAGTTCTTACAATAGGTTTATAACTTCAGAGAATCAAGACCGTAACTCCCCCCTTGGGTCTACCTAAGTCAGAGTACTTTCTTGTCTTAAGCAGGTTTGAAGCTGTAGACTGTGTCTTCTCTTGGCTGTTTTCAAGAAAGTCCACTGTGTCTGGCTTCCTTTCAGTTCTTCCAGTCTTTGTCTACCCTGTTTCCCCGAATATAAGACATCCCCTGAAAATAAGACGTAGTAGAGGTTTTGCTGAAGTGCGAAATATAAGGCATCCCCCGAAAATAAGACGTAGCAAAGTTTTTGTTTGGAAGCATGCCCGACGAACAGAACACAGAAAAATAAGACATTCCCTGAAAATAAGACATAGCGCATCTTTGGGAGCAAACATTAATATAAGACACTGTCTTATTTTCAAGGAAACATGGTAGTTCTAACTGCTGTTAAATTTAACTTGTGCTCTATGGACCACCATATAGAAATATGCACGTTACGAATATTCCAGTCTCCGACTACCCTTGGCACCTCACTCTGACTGACTGGCTAGAACTAAAACAGGGGGTTACTGGGTAAAGAAAGGAAACTGCCTATTGGGAAATGTCTTAAAGGGACAGGGGCTAACTAAAATACCCTCCCTTAGAAAACTTAACAATGAACTAAAACCATGCTAACTATGGGGAAACTGAATCTTAGTGGGGAAATAACAGAAGCCTCTGTGGGGGCAAGACAGTCCTACTTATTAGACCTGCCCAAGCAGGGAGCGACGCTGGTCCAAAGCAGATATCCAACATCCTTTAATTCCAGTCCTCTAATGAAGACCAGCCAAGAGACCCCCCCCCCCACAGCGCGCAGAGCTTGAATTCTCCAAATGGTGGCTTGAAAGCTGTATTGAGTTTTGCATTTCCGTGCCGAAAAAGCTCTCCATAATTGCAATGCGTGTAGACGTTGGTGTTTAAATAATTCATACGTCTCCACTGCCGCCAGTCAGTTTGCTCTGACCCGGGAACAAACGGGGGGGGGGGGGGCGAACATAGCCGCACAAGATGCTTAGAAGCCCCTGCTGCAGCTGGATGGGGAAATGCACAGGTCTGAGAAGCAGAAAGGATAAGAGAGCCGCGGTTCCGTCAATAGGTCAAGGGAGCTGATTGTCTGCCGGTTGAGATCTCTGGTAGTATTTTACAACCGAACTCCGGCCGAGTAAACAATCGAGGCCAGCGTGCCGCCCGCTTCTGCGAAGACAGCTACTCTCTCAAAAACCTGTGTCTGTGTTCCGGCTGGAGGGTGTTTCCTTTGAATTCAGTAGTGGGCTCTCGCAGAGTTCCGGTGTTGTTCTGGCTACTCACTTTCTACCCCTAAGTACGGTTGGCAAATGTTTATTTGACTGCCTGACTCACGCTGTAGCTGCTCTAGATGTCCGCAGATGGCAACCATGTGCCAGTCTGGATGTTTTTGGTTGGCAGGTGGGTAGGGATTTAAGATGATTCTCGGCATCCTTGCTGCGGCAAGGGTCGCCAACATGATTCCACGGGTGGCACGGTGCCCACAACGCTTTTCCTGGCACCCTGCAAGTGTTTGAAGAGAACAGGTTAGGCTGGGCGGGGCTTTTGCTCAGCAGGGCTTCCGATTGGCTGTGAAGTTTTTAAAACACAGGTGTCAAACTTGCGGCCCTCCAGATGTTATGGACTACAGTTCCCATCATCCCCTCCCTGCATGCTGGCAGGGGATGATGGGAGCTGTAGTCCATAACATCTGGAGGGCCGCGAGTTTGACACCTGTGTTTTAGAAGTTGCTTTGGCAGCAGCTGCTACTGCCCTAGAAGGATCCTCACTGGCCAACTAAAGGCAAATGGTGTGTCTGGAAAGAAATGATCTTCCACAGTACATTCATATTAAAAGGTACTCTGTTATGCAGAACTTCCGTCTGAAATGGGGAAGAGTTATTATTAGAGTTATGTGTGACCTAACTCCCTGACATGTTGTGATTGGCTCCGCCTCCTTTGCTGGCCATTTTGTGATCGGCTCCGCCTCCTTTGCCGGCCATTTTGTGATTGGCTCCGCCTCCTTTGCCGGCCATTTTGTGATTGGCTCCGCCTCCTTTGCTGGCCATGTTGCAGTTTCATCCACCACGCCGTATCAGAATTCCTAAGATTCTTCTCACAGGATCCAAACGTTTGGGATCCCCGGGGTGGAGTATTGGGCTTGAATCTGGGAGATCCAGTTTCATATCCTCATTCTGTTGTTAGAATCGCTCACTGACCATATGCCTGTGACTCTCTGAGTGGAACCTACCTCGCAGGGCAGCTGTGACGGCAAGATAGGGCAGGCAGAACCATCCGTGCTCCCTTAAGCTCATTCAAGAAGGGATTCGATTTTTTTAAAGTGTGAAACCGAAGTTTTGTTTGGGTATGTTGTAATTTGGATCCGTAAAATACAATTGCTCTGATTTGGGCATGGGGTATTTATCTGTGATATTAAGCTCTTCCAGAGTGGTGTTGTGGTTATGAGAAGGTGCACTCTAATCTGGAGGACCGGGTTTGATTCCCTGCTCTGCCGCTTGAGCTGTGGAGCCTTATCTGGGGAACCAGATTGGCTTGTGCACTCCCACACATGCCAGCTGGGTGACCTTGGGCTAGTCACAGTTCTTTGGAGCTCTCTCAGCCCCACCCACCTCACAGGGTGTTTGTTGTGGGGGGGGAGGGAAAGGAGATTGTAAGCCCCTTTGAGTCTTTTTACAGGAGAGAAAGGGGGGATATAAATCCAATTCTCCTCTTCCTTTTCCCATATACATATGTATATGTGTGTGTGTCTGTGTGTGTGTATGTCTGTATATTGTGTATATATATGTGTGTGTATATGTATATATAAATATGATTTTCCTCTTGAAACAGAAATTATAACCAGACTGCCTTGTTTTTTTTACAAATCAAATGAATCAGGGAATTCTTTAACAGCGCAGTTCTAATTGGCCCCGAAATTAATTTAGGCGGCTTGTTACACGAAACAGGAGGGCCCCGTCTTATTTATTAGTAATGTTTCTGAGCCGAAATAAATTTGTTCCCACCAATCCTTCTTTGCAAACATGGCTGGTGAACGTTCCTCAAAGGATCACTAAATATTTCAGCGCTCACTGAATATTTTATATTCCTCCTCAGTGCTTCGTAGCCAAGGATATTTAGGGATGTTGATGAATTCCAGGTGGTGGCACAGGGTTTCAGGTATGGGAGTCTAAGGGTTTGTCCCTTGAATTTGTTTCTCGTCTGGGTCTTTCCAACTTCCTTCCTACTTGCATTCTTTGCTCGCCGAAGATGGCAACCCAAACTGCCTTCCCTGCTACTTTGCAAGAAGGACAATCTTCCTGGGATTCCCTGTTGCTACCCAACATGAGGGATTCCATGAACTCACTGCCACGAAGAGAGCGTGACACTGGAGTTGAAGACCCTTACGGGTCAGCACTGCTGGATTCAATGGTATCTACTCACAGGTAAATGTTACAACATGAGAGGCATTCAACAGTAGATCTAGCCCAACTTGTTTCACAAGTCTACAAGTCAACTTTGATGGTCAATCACCAAAGCATAGAGGCCAAGGCCTTCCCTGATGTTGCCTCCTAGCACTGATATTCAGGGATTCACTACTTCATGTAAGCCCCTTTTAGTCTCCTACAGAAGAGAAAGGGGGGATATAAATCCAAACTCCACCACCTCCTCCACCTCCTCCTTCTCCTTCTCCTTCTGCTCCTGCTCTCCTCCTCCTCCTCCTCCTCCTCCTCCTCCTCCTCCTCCTCCTCCTCCTCCTCCTTCTTCCTCTCTTCCTCTCTTCTTCTTCTTCTTCTTCTTCTTCTTCTTCTTCTTCTTCTTCTTCTCCTCCTCCTCCTCCTCCTCCTCCTCCTCCTCCTCCTCCTCCTCCTCCTCCTTCTCCTTCTTCTCATTCTCCTTCTGCTCCTGCTCCTGCTCCTGCTCCTGCTCCTGCTCTTCTCCTTCTTCTCCTTCTTCTCCTCCTTCTTCTTCTCCTCCTCCTCCTTCTCCTCTTCTTCTCCTTCTCCTCTTCTTCTTCTAAGGGTGGAGGTGTCATTTAGACATCCTGGCTAGTAGTAGTAGTAGTAGTAGTTGTAGTAGTAGTTGTAGTAGTAGTAGGAGGAGGAGGAGGAGGAAACGACAAAGACAAAGAAGAAGGTGAAGGTGAAGGTGAAGGTGAAGAAGAAGAAGAAGAAGAAGAAGAAGAAGAAGAAGAAGAAGAAGAAGAAGAAGAAGAAGAAGAAGAAGAAGAAGAAGAAGAAGAAGAAGAAGAAGAAGAAGAAGAAGAAGAAGAAGAAGAATTGTATTGAACTCTTTTGGGTGTAGTACTTTCCACCATCTTGACAGTAACTCCAAAGAAGACCATACCCGCCACTGAACACACTAGTACTTGTTGCAGTATTTCACAATATCCGTTACGGCGATTCCAATATTTGGCCAACGAAAACCAAATCTCTACGTATTCAATCGCCGTGATTTCCTGTCCACCTAGAACTTGTAATTGTATTCACAGTTCATGCATTCCGCACATTGTGCACCCGTCGCCTCAAAGATGGCAGAGATGGATGTTTCCAATTCATAGCGAAAATCCTCCTCCTCGCAACGACCAGAGAGATTTCTCCGATGCCGTCCCATCCTCGCTCTGCACCCATCCCTATTATTAGATGCCGGAATTATGTAAATCGTCCGAGGCTATAAAGGGAGGGAAACATTTTCTGAAATACAGGGCGGCAAAGATGTCACCTCCAGTTTATATGAGTGGAGTAATAAACACCCGCACAAGGCTCTCAGATTTATTGTGAACGTCGGCGGCTTTCTAATTACTGGGCAGTCCCCAGATCGGGGGTGTGTGACGGCAATTAGAAAAGTAAGTAATTGGTTTGGACTGCCGGGTCCCCGGTAGTGACTCTGGCTCTGGCATGGTTCTGCGCTCGCCCCCTCCCTCCCCCCCCTCGCCCACCGTTTCTGCCAAGAGCTCTTGAAGCCTCCCTTCCAACGCTCTGTAGCCAGCTTCGCCGAGCAATCAAAGCTAATGAGCTCTCCCAGGAAATAAATTGCATTCTAAGCTGCAACCTGGCGGTGCAAAATAAACAGCTCGCTGACGCTTCGTGCTGCTTGCCTGCCTGCCTCTGCGATCGTGGGCTCGGATTCGATTCGAGGGCTGGAGGCAGAGCCTGAGACGACGGCTTCCGGTCGTGCAGGTCAAAGGCCCAGAAGTGGCCTCGGGTTTCTCCTCTGTTAAGATGCTCACCTGTACCAGTTAAGATGCTCACCTGTACCAGTACTGCAGGAATCTGGAAGTCACTA
>NC_059441.1:11328140-11330640 GCF_021028975.2 Sphaerodactylus townsendi
TGGAATAGCACGCATTCTTGCATTGCACGGGGTTGGACTGGATGACCCTTGTGGTCTCTACCAACTCAACGATTATATGAGTTCAGGGAACGTTACGTAATTCTCCTTTCCTCTGCTTCGTCCTCACTCCTTTGTCCTCAATAGCTAGGAGACTTGATTCTTGATCCGTAATAATGTACTAGGGAAGGTTTATGTGAACCTTTTCTTGTACCAAATTGGCACTTTGTGTGTGGTGATGTCCTGTTAAAAAATTGTGGTGCAGTAGGGAACCGTGCTGGGGTCATCCAACATGTTGGTCTTGAGAAATGGTTTCCCACAGTTGGCTTCCTACAGTTCTTCAGGTCCACATGCCGCTCACATTAACTCACGTGAAGCTGCCTTTTACTGAATCATAGAGTTGGAAGAGACCCCCAAGGGCCATCAAGTCCAACCCCCTGCAATGCAGGAACACACAATCAAAACACTCCTGACAGATGGCCATCCAGCCTCTCTTTAAAAACCTCCAAAGAAGGAGAATTCACCACACTCCGAGGTAGTGCATTCCACGGTCGAACAGCCCTCAATGTCAGGAAGTTTCTCCTGGTGTTTAGGTGGAATCTCTTTTCCTTCACCTTGAACCCATGACTCCTGGTCCTAGTCTCTGGAGCAGCAGAAAACAAGCTTGCTCCCTCACCAACATGACATCCCTTCAAATGTCTAAACAGGGCTATCATGTCACCTCTTAACCTTTTCTTCACCAAGTATGAAGATGAGAATGGTCTACTCAGACTGGAAGTCACTCTCCACCGTCTTAGGCAAAAGCCTTTCTCATCCCTGACCACCAAACCCCAACCAAGCAACAGTGGCGTAGGAGGTTAAGAGCTCGTGTATCTAATCTGGAGGAACCGGGTTTGATTCCCCACTCTGCCGCCTGAGCTGTGGAGGCTTATCTGGGGAATTCAGATTAGCCTGTACACTCCCACACACGCCAGCTGGGTGACCTTGGGCTAGTCACAGCTTCTCGGAGCTCTCTCAGCCCCACCTACCTCACAGGGTGTTTGTTGTGAGGGGGGAAGGGCGAGGAGATTGTCAGCCCCTTTGAGTCTCCTGCAGGAGAGAAAGGGAGGCTATAAATCCAAACTCTTCTTCTTCTTCTTCTTGACTAAAAATGGCGGGGATTGAACTGGAGGCCTTCGGGGCCATGGCCCTTGTGCTGCGTAGCCTCTCACAGCTTGAGTCATCCTCTCATTTCCTTCCTGGGCTTGCAACAAGTTCTTTGCCCCTCTTAAAATAAAAAACCTCTCTCTTTTCTTCCGACATTATTATAGTCGGCACCCTGAGTATTCCAAGGTCACTCAAGGTGAGGAGTTTCTTAATGGGTTTCTTGTTTACTGCCAGCGTGCTTTCTGAGTCTTTTTCGTTGAAACTGCACCTTACTAGGGGGCAGGGAGGGTTTCTCGGTACCCCCTTCCTTCTAAGGCATGTCTCTTCTTGTTCTATATTTCAAACCAGGCTGCCGTTTGCAGCTCCAGTAAATAAATTAAATTGAATTCGAAGAGATCAGCCTCCTTCTCCCGCGGCTCCTCCAACCAGGGCAAATAGGGTTTAAAATTGGAGCTCTGGAATTTGTACCATGCCACCCTATTGCTCAGTCGGGAAGCTTCGGAAATGAGGACAGACACTCACCTAACTGCAGCGTGCCAACGGCTCCCTTCCTTTTCCTGCACCTCTGGGCCAATTCTCCGGCCCTCTCCTTATTCTACAGAAGGTTACCTTGAACACGCACAGGAACACAAAGACTTATTCAACATCGAGGGATGTAATTGTACCTCTCTATTCTGCATTGGTTAGACCTCACCTGGAATATCGCGTACAGTTCTGGGCACTGAAATTCAAGGGCATTGACAAGCTGGAACGGGTCCAGAGGAGGTCGACCAAAATGGTGAAAGGTGTGGAATCCATGCCCTATGACAGTGGTGGCGAACCTATGGCACGGGTGCCAGAGGTGGCATTCGGAGCCCTCTCTGTGGGCACGTGTGCCCAGAGCTCGTCATGTGATATTAGTGCAATTATTTCAGGGAGATTATTAACACTAAACGTAAGACCTAGTTTTGGGGAAGCAGTGTAGGTAACCCTGTCAAGCGCTGTTAAACCCTACTGATTTTCATGAGAAGAACTAAAGCGTGATCCTTTACCTGGGAGGAAGCTCAGTTGCTGGCAATGGGGCTTGCTTCTGAGTAAACCCTCCTAGGGTCGTGATTCACCCGTTCGAAGAGTTGCACAGTTGCTTCAAAGCAAAGCCACTGACTACTACCAAGCTTACTCCCGAGTAACGCGTGCCTTGGAGCCAACCGTTTTCCCTACACTAAAACCTCAGTATTCAGGTTAAATTGCCATGTTGGCACTTTGCGAAAAATAAGTGGGTTTTGGGTTGCAGTGTGGGCACTCGGTCTCGAAAAGGTTCGCCATCACTGCCCTATGAGGAGAGACTTGGGGAGCTGGGGATGTTTAGTTTGGTGAA
>NC_059441.1:11335640-11365640 GCF_021028975.2 Sphaerodactylus townsendi
GGTGGGGGGGGGGGGGGGTGGGGGGGGGGGGGGGTGGGGGGGGGGGGGGGTGGGGGGGGGGGGGGGTGGGGGGGGGGGGGGGTGGGGGGGGGGGGGGGTGGGGGGGGGGGGGGGTGGGGGGGGGGGGGGGTGGGGGGGGGGGGGGGTGGGGGGGGGGGGGGGTGGGGGGGGGGGGGGGTGGGGGGGGGGGGGGGTGGGGGGGGGGGGGGGTGGGGGGGGGGGGGGGTGGGGGGGGGGGGGGGTGGGGGGGGGGGGGGGTGGGGGGGGGGGGGGGTGGGGGGGGGGGGGGGTGGGGGGGGGGGGGGGTGGGGGGGGGGGGGGGTGGGGGGGGGGGGGGGTGGGGGGGGGGGGGGGTGGGGGGGGGGGGGGGTGGGGGGGGGGGGGGGTGGGGGGGGGGGGGGGTGGGGGGGGGGGGGGGTGGGGGGGGGGGGGGGTGGGGGGGGGGGGGGGTGGGGGGGGGGGGGGGTGGGGGGGGGGGGGGGTGGGGGGGGGGGGGGGTGGGGGGGGGGGGGGGTGGGGGGGGGGGGGGGTGGGGGGGGGGGGGGGTGGGGGGGGGGGGGGGTGGGGGGGGGGGGGGGTGGGGGGGGGGGGGGGTGGGGGGGGGGGGGGGTGGGGGGGGGGGGGGGTGGGGGGGGGGGGGGGTGGGGGGGGGGGGGGGTGGGGGGGGGGGGGGGTGGGGGGGGGGGGGGGTGGGGGGGGGGGGGGGTGGGGGGGGGGGGGGGTGGGGGGGGGGGGGGGTGGGGGGGGGGGGGGGTGGGGGGGGGGGGGGGTGGGGGGGGGGGGGGGTGGGGGGGGGGGGGGGTGGGGGGGGGGGGGGGTGGGGGGGGGGGGGGGTGGGGGGGGGGGGGGGTGGGGGGGGGGGGGGGTGGGGGGGGGGGGGGGTGGGGGGGGGGGGGGGTGGGGGGGGGGGGGGGTGGGGGGGGGGGGGGGTGGGGGGGGGGGGGGGTGGGGGGGGGGGGGGGTGGGGGGGGGGGGGGGTGGGGGGGGGGGGGGGTGGGGGGGGGGGGGGGTGGGGGGGGGGGGGGGTGGGGGGGGGGGGGGGTGGGGGGGGGGGGGGGTGGGGGGGGGGGGGGGTGGGGGGGGGGGGGGGTGGGGGGGGGGGGGGGTGGGGGGGGGGGGGGGTGGGGGGGGGGGGGGGTGGGGGGGGGGGGGGGTGGGGGGGGGGGGGGGTGGGGGGGGGGGGGGGTGGGGGGGGGGGGGGGTGGGGGGGGGGGGGGGTGGGGGGGGGGGGGGGTGGGGGGGGGGGGGGGTGGGGGGGGGGGGGGGTGGGGGGGGGGGGGGGTGGGGGGGGGGGGGGGTGGGGGGGGGGGGGGGTGGGGGGGGGGGGGGGTGGGGGGGGGGGGGGGTGGGGGGGGGGGGGGGTGGGGGGGGGGGGGGGTGGGGGGGGGGGGGGGTGGGGGGGGGGGGGGGTGGGGGGGGGGGGGGGTGGGGGGGGGGGGGGGTGGGGGGGGGGGGGGGTGGGGGGGGGGGGGGGTGGGGGGGGGGGGGGGTGGGGGGGGGGGGGGGTGGGGGGGGGGGGGGGTGGGGGGGGGGGGGGGTGGGGGGGGGGGGGGGTGGGGGGGGGGGGGGGTGGGGGGGGGGGGGGGTGGGGGGGGGGGGGGGTGGGGGGGGGGGGGGGTGGGGGGGGGGGGGGGTGGGGGGGGGGGGGGGTGGGGGGGGGGGGGGGTGGGGGGGGGGGGGGGTGGGGGGGGGGGGGGGTGGGGGGGGGGGGGGGTGGGGGGGGGGGGGGGTGGGGGGGGGGGGGGGTGGGGGGGGGGGGGGGTGGGGGGGGGGGGGGGTGGGGGGGGGGGGGGGTGGGGGGGGGGGGGGGTGGGGGGGGGGGGGGGTGGGGGGGGGGGGGGGTGGGGGGGGGGGGGGGTGGGGGGGGGGGGGGGTGGGGGGGGGGGGGGGTGGGGGGGGGGGGGGGTGGGGGGGGGGGGGGGTGGGGGGGGGGGGGGGTGGGGGGGGGGGGGGGTGGGGGGGGGGGGGGGTGGGGGGGGGGGGGGGTGGGGGGGGGGGGGGGTGGGGGGGGGGGGGGGTGGGGGGGGGGGGGGGTGGGGGGGGGGGGGGGTGGGGGGGGGGGGGGGTGGGGGGGGGGGGGGGTGGGGGGGGGGGGGGGTGGGGGGGGGGGGGGGTGGGGGGGGGGGGGGGTGGGGGGGGGGGGGGGTGGGGGGGGGGGGGGGTGGGGGGGGGGGGGGGTGGGGGGGGGGGGGGGTGGGGGGGGGGGGGGGTGGGGGGGGGGGGGGGTGGGGGGGGGGGGGGGTGGGGGGGGGGGGGGGTGGGGGGGGGGGGGGGTGGGGGGGGGGGGGGGTGGGGGGGGGGGGGGGTGGGGGGGGGGGGGGGTGGGGGGGGGGGGGGGTGGGGGGGGGGGGGGGTGGGGGGGGGGGGGGGTGGGGGGGGGGGGGGGTGGGGGGGGGGGGGGGTGGGGGGGGGGGGGGGTGGGGGGGGGGGGGGGTGGGGGGGGGGGGGGGTGGGGGGGGGGGGGGGTGGGGGGGGGGGGGGGTGGGGGGGGGGGGGGGTGGGGGGGGGGGGGGGTGGGGGGGGGGGGGGGTGGGGGGGGGGGGGGGTGGGGGGGGGGGGGGGTGGGGGGGGGGGGGGGTGGGGGGGGGGGGGGGTGGGGGGGGGGGGGGGTGGGGGGGGGGGGGGGTGGGGGGGGGGGGGGGTGGGGGGGGGGGGGGGTGGGGGGGGGGGGGGGTGGGGGGGGGGGGGGGTGGGGGGGGGGGGGGGTGGGGGGGGGGGGGGGTGGGGGGGGGGGGGGGTGGGGGGGGGGGGGGGTGGGGGGGGGGGGGGGTGGGGGGGGGGGGGGGTGGGGGGGGGGGGGGGTGGGGGGGGGGGGGGGTGGGGGGGGGGGGGGGTGGGGGGGGGGGGGGGTGGGGGGGGGGGGGGGTGGGGGGGGGGGGGGGTGGGGGGGGGGGGGGGTGGGGGGGGGGGGGGGTGGGGGGGGGGGGGGGTGGGGGGGGGGGGGGGTGGGGGGGGGGGGGGGTGGGGGGGGGGGGGGGTGGGGGGGGGGGGGGGTGGGGGGGGGGGGGGGTGGGGGGGGGGGGGGGTGGGGGGGGGGGGGGGTGGGGGGGGGGGGGGGTGGGGGGGGGGGGGGGTGGGGGGGGGGGGGGGTGGGGGGGGGGGGGGGTGGGGGGGGGGGGGGGTGGGGGGGGGGGGGGGTGGGGGGGGGGGGGGGTGGGGGGGGGGGGGGGTGGGGGGGGGGGGGGGTGGGGGGGGGGGGGGGTGGGGGGGGGGGGGGGTGGGGGGGGGGGGGGGTGGGGGGGGGGGGGGGTGGGGGGGGGGGGGGGTGGGGGGGGGGGGGGGTGGGGGGGGGGGGGGGTGGGGGGGGGGGGGGGTGGGGGGGGGGGGGGGTGGGGGGGGGGGGGGGTGGGGGGGGGGGGGGGTGGGGGGGGGGGGGGGTGGGGGGGGGGGGGGGTGGGGGGGGGGGGGGGTGGGGGGGGGGGGGGGTGGGGGGGGGGGGGGGTGGGGGGGGGGGGGGGTGGGGGGGGGGGGGGGTGGGGGGGGGGGGGGGTGGGGGGGGGGGGGGGTGGGGGGGGGGGGGGGTGGGGGGGGGGGGGGGTGGGGGGGGGGGGGGGTGGGGGGGGGGGGGGGTGGGGGGGGGGGGGGGTGGGGGGGGGGGGGGGTGGGGGGGGGGGGGGGTGGGGGGGGGGGGGGGTGGGGGGGGGGGGGGGTGGGGGGGGGGGGGGGTGGGGGGGGGGGGGGGTGGGGGGGGGGGGGGGTGGGGGGGGGGGGGGGTGGGGGGGGGGGGGGGTGGGGGGGGGGGGGGGTGGGGGGGGGGGGGGGTGGGGGGGGGGGGGGGTGGGGGGGGGGGGGGGTGGGGGGGGGGGGGGGTGGGGGGGGGGGGGGGTGGGGGGGGGGGGGGGTGGGGGGGGGGGGGGGTGGGGGGGGGGGGGGGTGGGGGGGGGGGGGGGTGGGGGGGGGGGGGGGTGGGGGGGGGGGGGGGTGGGGGGGGGGGGGGGTGGGGGGGGGGGGGGGTGGGGGGGGGGGGGGGTGGGGGGGGGGGGGGGTGGGGGGGGGGGGGGGTGGGGGGGGGGGGGGGTGGGGGGGGGGGGGGGTGGGGGGGGGGGGGGGTGGGGGGGGGGGGGGGTGGGGGGGGGGGGGGGTGGGGGGGGGGGGGGGTGGGGGGGGGGGGGGGTGGGGGGGGGGGGGGGTGGGGGGGGGGGGGGGTGGGGGGGGGGGGGGGTGGGGGGGGGGGGGGGTGGGGGGGGGGGGGGGTGGGGGGGGGGGGGGGTGGGGGGGGGGGGGGGTGGGGGGGGGGGGGGGTGGGGGGGGGGGGGGGTGGGGGGGGGGGGGGGTGGGGGGGGGGGGGGGTGGGGGGGGGGGGGGGTGGGGGGGGGGGGGGGTGGGGGGGGGGGGGGGTGGGGGGGGGGGGGGGTGGGGGGGGGGGGGGGTGGGGGGGGGGGGGGGTGGGGGGGGGGGGGGGTGGGGGGGGGGGGGGGTGGGGGGGGGGGGGGGTGGGGGGGGGGGGGGGTGGGGGGGGGGGGGGGTGGGGGGGGGGGGGGGTGGGGGGGGGGGGGGGTGGGGGGGGGGGGGGGTGGGGGGGGGGGGGGGTGGGGGGGGGGGGGGGTGGGGGGGGGGGGGGGTGGGGGGGGGGGGGGGTGGGGGGGGGGGGGGGTGGGGGGGGGGGGGGGTGGGGGGGGGGGGGGGTGGGGGGGGGGGGGGGTGGGGGGGGGGGGGGGTGGGGGGGGGGGGGGGTGGGGGGGGGGGGGGGTGGGGGGGGGGGGGGGTGGGGGGGGGGGGGGGTGGGGGGGGGGGGGGGTGGGGGGGGGGGGGGGTGGGGGGGGGGGGGGGTGGGGGGGGGGGGGGGTGGGGGGGGGGGGGGGTGGGGGGGGGGGGGGGTGGGGGGGGGGGGGGGTGGGGGGGGGGGGGGGTGGGGGGGGGGGGGGGTGGGGGGGGGGGGGGGTGGGGGGGGGGGGGGGTGGGGGGGGGGGGGGGTGGGGGGGGGGGGGGGTGGGGGGGGGGGGGGGTGGGGGGGGGGGGGGGTGGGGGGGGGGGGGGGTGGGGGGGGGGGGGGGTGGGGGGGGGGGGGGGTGGGGGGGGGGGGGGGTGGGGGGGGGGGGGGGTGGGGGGGGGGGGGGGTGGGGGGGGGGGGGGGTGGGGGGGGGGGGGGGTGGGGGGGGGGGGGGGTGGGGGGGGGGGGGGGTGGGGGGGGGGGGGGGTGGGGGGGGGGGGGGGTGGGGGGGGGGGGGGGTGGGGGGGGGGGGGGGTGGGGGGGGGGGGGGGTGGGGGGGGGGGGGGGTGGGGGGGGGGGGGGGTGGGGGGGGGGGGGGGTGGGGGGGGGGGGGGGTGGGGGGGGGGGGGGGTGGGGGGGGGGGGGGGTGGGGGGGGGGGGGGGTGGGGGGGGGGGGGGGTGGGGGGGGGGGGGGGTGGGGGGGGGGGGGGGTGGGGGGGGGGGGGGGTGGGGGGGGGGGGGGGTGGGGGGGGGGGGGGGTGGGGGGGGGGGGGGGTGGGGGGGGGGGGGGGTGGGGGGGGGGGGGGGTGGGGGGGGGGGGGGGTGGGGGGGGGGGGGGGTGGGGGGGGGGGGGGGTGGGGGGGGGGGGGGGTGGGGGGGGGGGGGGGTGGGGGGGGGGGGGGGTGGGGGGGGGGGGGGGTGGGGGGGGGGGGGGGTGGGGGGGGGGGGGGGTGGGGGGGGGGGGGGGTGGGGGGGGGGGGGGGTGGGGGGGGGGGGGGGTGGGGGGGGGGGGGGGTGGGGGGGGGGGGGGGTGGGGGGGGGGGGGGGTGGGGGGGGGGGGGGGTGGGGGGGGGGGGGGGTGGGGGGGGGGGGGGGTGGGGGGGGGGGGGGGTGGGGGGGGGGGGGGGTGGGGGGGGGGGGGGGTGGGGGGGGGGGGGGGTGGGGGGGGGGGGGGGTGGGGGGGGGGGGGGGTGGGGGGGGGGGGGGGTGGGGGGGGGGGGGGGTGGGGGGGGGGGGGGGTGGGGGGGGGGGGGGGTGGGGGGGGGGGGGGGTGGGGGGGGGGGGGGGTGGGGGGGGGGGGGGGTGGGGGGGGGGGGGGGTGGGGGGGGGGGGGGGTGGGGGGGGGGGGGGGTGGGGGGGGGGGGGGGTGGGGGGGGGGGGGGGTGGGGGGGGGGGGGGGTGGGGGGGGGGGGGGGTGGGGGGGGGGGGGGGTGGGGGGGGGGGGGGGTGGGGGGGGGGGGGGGTGGGGGGGGGGGGGGGTGGGGGGGGGGGGGGGTGGGGGGGGGGGGGGGTGGGGGGGGGGGGGGGTGGGGGGGGGGGGGGGTGGGGGGGGGGGGGGGTGGGGGGGGGGGGGGGTGGGGGGGGGGGGGGGTGGGGGGGGGGGGGGGTGGGGGGGGGGGGGGGTGGGGGGGGGGGGGGGTGGGGGGGGGGGGGGGTGGGGGGGGGGGGGGGTGGGGGGGGGGGGGGGTGGGGGGGGGGGGGGGTGGGGGGGGGGGGGGGTGGGGGGGGGGGGGGGTGGGGGGGGGGGGGGGTGGGGGGGGGGGGGGGTGGGGGGGGGGGGGGGTGGGGGGGGGGGGGGGTGGGGGGGGGGGGGGGTGGGGGGGGGGGGGGGTGGGGGGGGGGGGGGGTGGGGGGGGGGGGGGGTGGGGGGGGGGGGGGGTGGGGGGGGGGGGGGGTGGGGGGGGGGGGGGGTGGGGGGGGGGGGGGGTGGGGGGGGGGGGGGGTGGGGGGGGGGGGGGGTGGGGGGGGGGGGGGGTGGGGGGGGGGGGGGGTGGGGGGGGGGGGGGGTGGGGGGGGGGGGGGGTGGGGGGGGGGGGGGGTGGGGGGGGGGGGGGGTGGGGGGGGGGGGGGGTGGGGGGGGGGGGGGGTGGGGGGGGGGGGGGGTGGGGGGGGGGGGGGGTGGGGGGGGGGGGGGGTGGGGGGGGGGGGGGGTGGGGGGGGGGGGGGGTGGGGGGGGGGGGGGGTGGGGGGGGGGGGGGGTGGGGGGGGGGGGGGGTGGGGGGGGGGGGGGGTGGGGGGGGGGGGGGGTGGGGGGGGGGGGGGGTGGGGGGGGGGGGGGGTGGGGGGGGGGGGGGGTGGGGGGGGGGGGGGGTGGGGGGGGGGGGGGGTGGGGGGGGGGGGGGGTGGGGGGGGGGGGGGGTGGGGGGGGGGGGGGGTGGGGGGGGGGGGGGGTGGGGGGGGGGGGGGGTGGGGGGGGGGGGGGGTGGGGGGGGGGGGGGGTGGGGGGGGGGGGGGGTGGGGGGGGGGGGGGGTGGGGGGGGGGGGGGGTGGGGGGGGGGGGGGGTGGGGGGGGGGGGGGGTGGGGGGGGGGGGGGGTGGGGGGGGGGGGGGGTGGGGGGGGGGGGGGGTGGGGGGGGGGGGGGGTGGGGGGGGGGGGGGGTGGGGGGGGGGGGGGGTGGGGGGGGGGGGGGGTGGGGGGGGGGGGGGGTGGGGGGGGGGGGGGGTGGGGGGGGGGGGGGGTGGGGGGGGGGGGGGGTGGGGGGGGGGGGGGGTGGGGGGGGGGGGGGGTGGGGGGGGGGGGGGGTGGGGGGGGGGGGGGGTGGGGGGGGGGGGGGGTGGGGGGGGGGGGGGGTGGGGGGGGGGGGGGGTGGGGGGGGGGGGGGGTGGGGGGGGGGGGGGGTGGGGGGGGGGGGGGGTGGGGGGGGGGGGGGGTGGGGGGGGGGGGGGGTGGGGGGGGGGGGGGGTGGGGGGGGGGGGGGGTGGGGGGGGGGGGGGGTGGGGGGGGGGGGGGGTGGGGGGGGGGGGGGGTGGGGGGGGGGGGGGGTGGGGGGGGGGGGGGGTGGGGGGGGGGGGGGGTGGGGGGGGGGGGGGGTGGGGGGGGGGGGGGGTGGGGGGGGGGGGGGGTGGGGGGGGGGGGGGGTGGGGGGGGGGGGGGGTGGGGGGGGGGGGGGGTGGGGGGGGGGGGGGGTGGGGGGGGGGGGGGGTGGGGGGGGGGGGGGGTGGGGGGGGGGGGGGGTGGGGGGGGGGGGGGGTGGGGGGGGGGGGGGGTGGGGGGGGGGGGGGGTGGGGGGGGGGGGGGGTGGGGGGGGGGGGGGGTGGGGGGGGGGGGGGGTGGGGGGGGGGGGGGGTGGGGGGGGGGGGGGGTGGGGGGGGGGGGGGGTGGGGGGGGGGGGGGGTGGGGGGGGGGGGGGGTGGGGGGGGGGGGGGGTGGGGGGGGGGGGGGGTGGGGGGGGGGGGGGGTGGGGGGGGGGGGGGGTGGGGGGGGGGGGGGGTGGGGGGGGGGGGGGGTGGGGGGGGGGGGGGGTGGGGGGGGGGGGGGGTGGGGGGGGGGGGGGGTGGGGGGGGGGGGGGGTGGGGGGGGGGGGGGGTGGGGGGGTGGGGGGGTGGGGGGGGGGGGAGGTGGGTTGGGGGGGTGGGTTTGGGGGGGGGGGGGGGGGGGGGGGGGTTGGGGGGTGGGGGGGGGGGGGGGGGGGTGGGGGGGGGGGGGGGGGGGGAGGGGCGGGGGGGGGGGGGGGTGGGGGGGAGGGGGGGGGGGGGGGGGGGGGGGGGGGGGGGGGGGGGGGGGGGGGGGGGGGGGGGGGGGGGGGGGGGGGGGGGGGGGGGGGGGGGGGGGGGGGGGGGGGAGGAGGAGGAGGAGGAGAAGAAGAAGAAGAAGAAGAAGAAGAAGAAGAAGAAGAAGAAGAAGAAGAAGAGGAGGAGGAGGAGGAGGAGGAGGAGGAGGAGGAGGAGGAGGATTTTGGATTTATATCCCCCCTTTCTCTCCTGCAGGAGACTCAAAGGGGCTGACAATCTCCTTGCCCTTCCCCCCTCACAACAACCACCCTGTGAGGTGGGTGGGGCTGAGAGAGCTCCGAGAAGCTGTGACTAGCCCAAGGTCACCCAGCTGGCATGTGTGGGAGTGCACAGGCTAATCTGAATTCCCCAGATAAGTCTCCACAGCTCAGGTGGCAGAGCTGGGAATCAAACCCGGTTCCTCCAGATTAGATACATGAGCTCTTAACCTCCTACGCCAGTGCGACTAACGCGCCAGGCGTAGCTCCAGGGAGCAGGGGGGGGCACACAACACACTGGGTGCGCGCCCTTTTGGGGGTGTGGCAAGGGCATTCCAGGGGTGTGGCGGGAATGTGGCGGGGCATCCCGGGGCGAGGGCAGAGGAAGCACAAGTGCACCGGGCATTTTTCCCCCTTGCTACGTCTCTGGCGACTAAATACAGTGATTGTTTTTGACTGGCCTCTAAAACAATAGCTTTAAAGGGGGCTTGGACAGATTTATGGAGGAGAAGTCGATCTATGGCTCCCAATCTTGATCCTCCTTGATCTGAGATGGCAAATGCCTTAGCAGACCAGGTGCTCAGGAGCAGCAGCAGCAGCAGCAGAAGGCCATTGCTTTCACCTCCTGCAGGTGAGCTCCCAAAGGCATCTGGTGGGCCACTGCGAGTAGCAGCAGAGTGCTGGACTCGATGGACTCTGGTCTGATCCAGCAGTCTCATTCTTATGTCCTTATGTCCTTAATCTTTTTTTCCAGCTAACCAGTCACATGCATGTGTGCTCAAAATTTCCACGCTGCTCTTACAACATATGCACACAAAACTCTCATATTTAATTCCCAGCGAAGAGGCATCAATTCAATTCATATAGCAGGCAAAATCCTGATTTTCCCCACCCCTACACCTGAAGTCTGCGGGGGTGACCTCGAGTTAGTCACAGTTCTTTCACAACTTTCTCAGCCCCACCTACCTCAAAAGGTGTCTGTTATGGGGAGAGGAAGGGAAGGAGTTTGTAAGCCACTCTGAGACTCCTTGACCCCTTCCACATCTGTAGAATAATGCACTTTCAATCCACCTTCAATGCACTTTGCAGCTGGATTTTACTGTGCGGAAGAGCAACATCCACTTTCAATTGTGAAAGTGGTTGGTGTGGTTTTTACGGGCTATGTGGCCGTGGTCTGGTGGATCTTGTTCCTAACATTTCGCCTGCATCTGTGGCTGGCATCTTCAGAGGTGTATCACAGAGAGAAGTGTGCTACGCACTGTGTCCAGTGAGACGGGAATATTTAGTGGGGTATGTATTGTCCATATCCCAGGGTGGGGAACCAATCAGTAGGTGGAACTTGCTATGCAAAAGGCGTGGTTTATTTATTTATTTTATTATATTAAATTTCTCTACCGCCCTTCCCCGAAGGGCTCAGGGCGGTGTCCATCATACATATAAACAATTAAAATCCAATTCACCCCCAATCCCAGTTAAAACCATATACAAATTATAAAATTCAAAGTTGAGATGGCGATTAAAATTGTTTCCCTTCCCCATTCCTACTCCCCACAGGAGGCCAGTTTTTCCACAGAAGTGAGATGTTATCCCGGCTGGCCAAATGCCTGGCGGAACAGGTCCGTTTTACAGGCCCTGCGGAAACTCTGTATGTCCCGCAGGGCCCTGATCTCACTTGGGAGCCTGTTCCACCAGGTAGGGGCCAGGGCCGTAAAAGCCCTGGCCCTTGTGGAGGCCAGCTGGATCACTTTGGGGCCAGGGATCACCAGAAGGTCCGCCTCCGAGGAGCGGAGGGGCCTAGCAGGGCGATATAGGGAGAGACGGTCCCGTAGGTATGCTGGTCCAAGGCCACGAATAGCTTTAAAGGTCAAAACCAGTTGACTGCATTGTATTGCAGGTGGGGTTTCCAGTGAAAGCGGATTGAAAATGCATTATTCTGCATGTGCAGAAGGGCCCCTTGTGGTAGGGAAAAAAGTGCGATAAAAACCCAACTCTTTGTTTTCTTCTTCCAAATATTAATCAAACGCTCGGCGCATTTCACAGGAGGGTAACGTCCTTGCAAAATGTTCCCCTCCCGGTTTTTGCCTTTGCAAACTCCCACGATAACATTTCAAGGGGGGCGGGGGGGGGAGAGAGAGAAACAGTTCACAGCTTTCTGTATTTCCAAGGATCATCTTTACTCTCCCATCCATCTGTCTGGCACCTTTTTACAAATCCTCAAAACTGACAGGCCCAATTTCCAGCCTGTCCACATTTCAAGCGGAGGATTCCTTCCGCAGACAGCGCAAGGATGTGCTCCGTTTCCCTCTCTCCAGGACAGTTCGTACAGAGAACGTACGTGGCCCGTTGATTTGCATGCGCGAACAAGACATCAGAGATCAACGCGCTGAAAACAGGCCGTCTTCATTGCATCCCGGCGTCCGGGTGATTGAACGCTGCTCCCTTCTCACCACCGGAGCCTTCTTCCGCATACATCCAGGAAGCTGCCTTTTACGGAAACAGCCCACCTGTCCGTCAAAGTCAGGATTGCCTACTCTGATTGACAGGCGCCTTCCAGGGTCTCCACTAGAGATTTCTCATCACCTACTACCCAATCCCTTTTAACTAGCAATGCCAGGGATTGGGGCCGTCCGCCTGCCAAGCAGATTTGCTACCACTGTAGCGCCAGCCCCACAGATGAAAGATATGTGTACAACATATGATTGAAGTCTATAAAATTATGATTGAAGTCTATATGATTGAATTCTATAAAATTATGCATGGGGTAGAAAATGTTGACAGAGAGAATTTTTTCTCTCTTTCTCACAATACTAGAACCAGGGGGCATTCATTGAAAATGCTGGGGGGGGGGAGAATTAGGACTTATAAAAGGAAACACTTCTTCATACA
This sequence comes from Sphaerodactylus townsendi, assembly GCF_021028975.2. Lineage (NCBI taxonomy): Eukaryota > Metazoa > Chordata > Lepidosauria > Squamata > Sphaerodactylidae > Sphaerodactylus > Sphaerodactylus townsendi. The sequence continues at coordinate 11,347,107 of NC_059441.1, forward strand.
ACGTGTGATTGGTGTTTGGAATATGCTGCCACAGGAGGGGGTGATGGCCACTAACCTGGATAGCTTTAAAAGGGGCTTGGACAGATTTATGGAGGAGAAGTCGATTTATGGCTACCAATCTTGATCCTCTTTGATCTGACATTGCAAATGCCTTAACAGTCCAGGTGCTCGGGAGCAGCAGCCGCAGAAGGCCATTGCTTTCACATCCTGCATGTGAGCTCCCAAAGGCACCTGGTGGGCCACTGCGAGTAGCAGAGAGCTGGACTAGATGGACTCTGGTCTGATCCAGCTGGCTTGTTCTTATGTTCTTATGTTCTTAACATGCCAAGATATGCAGACGACATGCCCAATTGGCTACGAGCATCCTCAGAGCTCAATCGTCACCACTTCCTCTGACTGCTAGTTTCTTCTCCTTCTGGCAGCCCCCTTCCCTGGGCAAATGCATTTTGGGGGTTGCTAGGCAACTTCCAAGAAGGTGACAGATGTCCTGATGTACCCTCGTGAGACTTCATCTTTTCTGGAAGTTTAGGGATTTGTAATTCCTTGTCTCCTATCACACCGACTCCTTTTCAGATTTTTCTGCAAACCTGGGGGTTCGGAAAAATCCCACTTCTGTTCATGGCCTTGTTACGTGTATTTTTGTATCCGCATTTTTGACCGTTTTCAGAGTCAGATAACATAATGTCAATATATGATGGGTTGAGGGTGTTGGAATGGGAGGAGGTTCTATAATGTTCTCTATTCCTTCAGCAACCGTAAAGAGACCTTGAAGGGACCGAAATAGACAAATCCATAATGTTGACCCCCATCTTTCAACTTCGGCTCCTTCTTCAAAACATGCTTTTTGGGGAGGGGGTTTACTATGCAGAGTGAAGAAGAAGGAGGAGGAGGAGGAGGAGGAGGAGGAGGAGGAGGAGGAAAAGGAAAAGGAGAGTTGGATTTATATCCCCCCTTTCTCTCCTGCAGGAGACTCAAAGGGGCTTACAATCTCCTTGCCATTCCCCCCTCACAAAAAACACCCTGTGAGGTAGGTGGGGCTGAGAGAGCTCAGAAGAACTGTGACTAGCCCAAGGTCACCCAGCTGGCATGTGTTGGAGTGCACAGGCTAACCTGAATTCCCCAGATAAGCCTCCACAGCTCAGGTGGCAGAGCTGGGAATCAAACCCGGTTCCTCCAGATCAGATACATGAGCTCTTAACCTCCTACGCCACTACTGCTCCTACGCCCCTGCTATGCCACTACAACCCCATAAACAAAGTCTCCTTAAACACTGCTATATGACATCATCCCATGGGTCAGTAATGACTTAGTACTTGCACCTTTACCTTTCTTTACCATGCAGACTTCTCATCTGGCACTGAGAAGGCATCACTTACATATTAAGAGGAATGCCGGGCTGACTCACACTTGTAATCTTTGTAATTTGTCATTACATTTCTGTAATCTGCCTTGAGTCCCTTTGAGAAAGGCAGAGTGTAAATAACGTCAACAAATGCACAAATCTGTATTCCAGACCAGCCGCGGACTTCCACGTGGCGGAGAGGAACGCAGATGGGAAAGCCCCGCAGAAAACCCCGAAAGATTAGTTCACTCAGATTCCAATTTATTTCCTATCATTAGCGCTTTTGAAAGCCGAGCACGGCCGGCCCGGCGGAAAAGCACATCTCGACGCATTGATCAGGTGGCTGAGTGGGCAACGAGAGCCTTCAGATGTGCTTGGCCCTAATCAAATTAGCCAAGGAGATATAATAAGCTCCGGAGTTCGCTTTTCAACAAAGTTCCTTGGCAACGTGCCTTGCCGCAGCTGTGGCTTTCGAAAACTTTCAACCTTGAGGGAAACCCATCTCATTTTCAGTGTGTCCACCCAGGGGTCCGGGGTCTGTTACTTCCCGTTTTATTTTCCAACAAGAGGTTTCATGACGGCACTAAAGTCTGTTTGAAGCCCTGCAAGATGGCACACATTTTCCCCATCAGTAGCCAACGGATGATTTATCTAAAGGAGCAGTTTTGATATGGTGGCCTACAAGTCCAAATTTACTTGGTAAAGTGACCCATCCAGAGTTTGTTTGTTTGTGTTTGTTAAGCTTGATAGACTGCCCACCCCCGGAGGGCTCTGGGCGGCGTACAACCTAATCTAGTAAAAACGTTAACATTAAAATCCAGTTAAAGTCATAAAACAACATCCAACCCTAAACCCGAATCAAGATGACAGCAGGAGTTGCTAAACTCAAAGAGGGTGGTCAACTAGATGGAATATCACATAGGTGTCAAACTCGCAGCCCTCCAGAGGTTATGGCCTACAATGGATGCTGGCAGGGGGTGATGGGAACTGTAGTCCATAACATCTGGAGGGGCACAAGTTTGACACCTGTGGAATATCAGATGCAATATAAATGACAGGATACAATGCAAAATACAAAATACAGGGAATGGCCCCCTCAACAGCTGGTCTCCCCAAAAGCCCATTGGCACTCTCTCTCTCTCTCTCTCTCTCTCTCTCTCTCTCTCTCTCTCTCTCTCTCTCTCTCTGTGTGTGTGTGTGTGTGTGTGTGTTGGGAAAGGGGTTATCCTAGGGCCGTGGTGGCAGGGGCTGATGGGAATTGTAGTCCATAACATCTGGAGTGCCAAAAGTTCGCCATCACTGTCCTAGGCCAAACTATTATCTTGGCACCAATCTAGTTCAGCACTCCTTTTTTTACAGCAGCTAACCAGATGTTTTAGAGAAACCAGCGAATGTTGCATGAAGGGCCCAGTTCCCCACACTACGAACCCACAACAAGGGACATTCTGACATACACTGACTTTGCAAATGGGAGTTACCTTCCAGCCTTAGACCCCCTTCTCCTCCTGCATTACTCACTCGAATCCCCGAGATTTTCACTCCTTCTAGTAATCATCGGGTCACATTTCACTTGATCGACATGCATATAGAGGGAAGGAAAAATACCACCTAATGTACATCAGGGGTGTATGAGCCAGGGGAACGTATGGGGTCAAATGGGCCACATCTCAAAAAGGATATCGAAGAGAGAGAAAAAGTGCAGAGAAGGGCAACGAGGATGATTGAGGGACTGGAGCACCTTCCTTATGAGGAGAGGCTGCAGCGTTTGGGACTCTTTAGTTTGGAGAGGAGATGTCTGAGGGGGGATATGATTGAAGTCTATAGAATTATGCATGGGGTAGAAAATGTTGACAGAGAGAAATTTTTCTCTCTTTCTCACAATACTAGAACCAGGGGGCATCCATTGAAAATGCTGGGGGGAAGAATTAGGACTAATAAAAGGAAACACTTCTTCACGCAACGTGTGATTGGTGTTTGGAATATGCTGCCACAGGAGGGGGTGATGGCCACTCACCTGGATAGCTTTAAAAAGGGCTTGGACAGATTTATGGAGGAGAAGTCGATTTATGGCTACCAATCTTGATCCTCCTTGATCTGAGATTGCAAATGCCTTAACAGTCCAGGTGCTCGGGCGCAACAGCTGCAGAAGGCCATTGCTTTCACATCCTGCACGTGAGCTCCAAATGGCACCTGGTGGGCCACTGCGAGTAGCAGAGAGCTAGACTAGATGGACTCTGGTCTGATCCAGCTGGCTTGTTCTTATGTTCTTATGCAAGGAGCAGCAGTGGCGTAGTGGTTAAGAGCAGGTGTATTCTAATCTGGAGGAACCGGGGTTGATTCCCCGCTCTGCCGCTTGAGCTTTGGAGGCTTATCTGGGGAATTAAGATTAGCCTGTGCACTGCAACACACGCCAGCTGGGTGACCTTGGGCTAGTCACAGTTCTTTGGAGCCCTCTCAGCCCCACCCACCTCACAAGGTGTCTGTTGTGGGGAGAGGAAGGGAAAAGAGCTTGTAGGTCACCTTGACTCTCCTTACAATAGGCAAAAGTGGGGTATAAATCCAAACTCTTCTTCTTCTTCCCTCCGTCAAAAAAATAACAGAGGACAATTGCATGCATTTAATGAGGAAACGTGGTGTGAGGAAATGGGGATGGATATGAAGAGTCCTGGTTTTAATTTGCACAAGGGAGATTTCAAAAAAACACTGGGGGATTTTCAAGCCCAAACGGAGGGGGTTACAAAATTGGGCAGCAACCCTAATTTCCTTTGATTTAATGATACTGGAAAGGGAGTTTCCACCCTTTTCCTTCACACGTCCCTTACTTTTCGTTTGCACTCGGGGCCCTTCCGCACACGCAGAATAATGCACTTTCATTCTATTTTCAATGCAACTGGTTGTGGTGGGTTTTCCGGGCTGTGTGGCCGTGGTCTGGTGGATCTTGTTCCTAACGTTTCGCCTGCATCTGTGGCTGGCATCTTCAGAGGTGCATCACAGAGGGAAGTCTGTTACACACTGCGTCACTGTGCCAGCCACAGATGCAGGCGAAACGTTAGGAACAAGATTCACCAGACCACGGCCACACAGCCCGGAAAACCCACCAAACCAGTTGAATCTGGCCCGGAAAGCCTTCGACAATACATATTTTCAATGCGGTTTGCCTCTGGATTTTACTGTGCGGAATAGCCAGATCCACTTGCAAACAATTGTGGAAGTGGATCGAAATTGCATTCTTCTGCATGTGCGGAAGGGGCCTAGAACCAGAGGTGGGATCCAGCAGGTTCTCACAGGTTCCCGAGAGTAGGTTACTAATTATTTGTGTGTGCCGAGAGGAGGTTACTAATTGGTGATTTTGCCACGTGATTTCTGTCTTAGTTGCGCCCCTCCTCTCTGCAGTAGCACGCAGAACTTGAAGCAGTCTAGCAGGAGGTGCACCGGCGTGCGTGGCAGCCTGCGCCTGCGTGCATTCGTTTCCTGCCCAAGGACCGGCGCAGCGGCTGCGTCCTTGCCACAGCCCCGCCCAGGAACGCCCCGCCCCCGGAATGCCTGGCCACGCCCCCGTCACGCCCCACCCAGCCCCATTGGCGCTACGCCACAGTTTGAATCCCACCACCATGGGAACCTGTTACTAAAATTTTTGGATCCCACCACTGCCTAGAACCTGCCAAAGAAGAACCCCACCTCCTACAAATGCCAATGTTTTCATTCCTGAGCGGTGTTAATGCATCCTGGGGAAAGGGTAATGCAGGTTACGACAATGCAACCAATCTGCCAGTCTTCCTGTGCCTCTCGAAAATCAGACTTGGTGTCGTGCTTTGAAATTCAACTGAATAACAAGTTGATCCGACGGCAGATCTTTCCCTCCTCGTGGCTGGAACAGATGTCAGGTAATGTCTGTGAAGTGATTTGAACGCTGCAAAGCAACAGATAAAAGCTCAGCCTTATATTTTCTCTAATTTGATATAAATAGGTAACAGAATGGCAGTGCGTCAAAAGCCGGGCTGTGCAAAGTCACGTTCTGCTCTCAGGGCAAAACACTCATTACGTGGGAATTGCGGCTGCCGTCAAAACCGGCAGCCCTGAGTCACCTTCCCTCTCACAATGTCTTGTAAATTAAAAAAACAACAACCCCAAACCTGTAATATAATACTATCCCATTTTTCTCTGCTCTCTGTACTTTATAGGTAGCCACTTTGAGGTGCAGCGAATTCAGGTGTGGTGACGTCACGTCATATGGCTTTTCTAAATAAACTTCATGGATGAGGGGTATAGGGAAAGACGCAAGACTTCCGCTTTTCTTGGCAGAATGGTGTATCTTGTAATGTCGAGTTTCCCCCATCCGGATTAAATGAAATCTGTGTCTTGGCTTTTCAACATATTGTTTCTCATTCTTCCCCACCCCAGTGGCAAAGGAAGAGGATTATTTCCCCCCCCCTTTTTTGGGTGAAACAGCTTTTTCAATATTTAGACTGCAACGGCGAGCTTATTAAATGGATTTTTCTCTCCGCCTGGGACTATCGAGTTTCTCCAGTCTTTCCGTGTCCCTCTTGTGTTCCGAACTCTTTCTGTGGTGTGATTTGTGCGGATGAATGAAATACGGGGCACAGCTGGTAGGATCTTCTCAGGGAACTTTCCAACCTCAGTTTTTCGGGTACAGGGACTTGACTCCTACACTCCTGCTGGGTGACCTTGGGCTAGCCACAGTTCTTTGGAACTCTCTCAGCCCCACCTGCTGAGGAAGGGAAAGGAGATTGTAAGCCATCTTGAGTCTCCTTTTCAGGAGAGAAAGGTAAGGTACAAATCCAAACTCCTCCTCCTCCTCTTGCAAATGCAACCCACGTAGGTGGACTGAGGGCCAGAAAGGCTGGTGTCCAGCAGGGCTAGAAGGCACGTGCCAAGTGGCTTGGCCGGAAATCAGAGGAAACCAAGGCTAAGGAGGGAGTTGAGCAGAGCGACACAAAGAAGTACTACCCAAAGATTTCTAACTGGAGCTGCTAACTGGCCATCCAGTATCCCCGCACAGCAGTGATGTAGTGGTTAAGAGCAGGTGCACTCTAATCTAGAGAAATGGGTTTGATTCCCCGCTGTGTCACTTGAGCTGGGGAGGCTTATCTGGGGAACCAGATTAGCTTGTGCACTCCAACACACGCCAGCTGGGTGACCTTGTGCTAGTCACAGTCCTTCGGAGCTCTCTCAGCCCCACCCACCTCACAGGGTGTTTGTTGTGGGGTAGATGGAAGGGAAAGGAGTTTGTAAGCCCCTTTGAGTCTCCTTACAGGCGATAAAGGGGGGTATAAATCCAACCCTCCTCTTCCTCTTCCTCTTCCTCTTCCTCTTCCTCTTCCTCTTCCTCTTCCTCTTCCTCTTCCTCTTCTTTAGGGTGATGAAGTCCCTCAAAGGTGTAACGTGACTAGGGTATAACGTGATGAAGTCCTCCAAAGAAACCGTTTTGTCCTGGGGAACTGATCCCCGGTGCCTGGAAATCTGTTGTTAATTCTGGGATCTCTCCAGGTCTCTCCTGGAGCTTGGCAACCTCCCCCACCCCTTCCCCAAGGTTCCCATCCATGCTGTCCTCCGCTACGTATTCATCTTCGTGCCCACAAACCCCCCCAAGCTTGAATGCAACTTGAACGACGGCTCATCCGTTCGACCTCGTGACCTCGTATTCATAACCACCAATCCTCTTTTACTTGGGTGCGCATCTGTCAAATTCCAAATCCCTTGTTTTTTTTTTCCTTGGGGATACGGGTTTAAAAATAACCTGTATACGTATTCACGGCATTACTTGCCAGCCTGGCCTTTTCTCTGTTTCCCCGCTGGCCCGAAGCCACGCCGCCCTTCACGAGGATTGATAGTTCGGCAGTAAATGTTTAGAACCTCACCCGCTGATGGTGTGCGTGTGCGTGAACGGCCTTGCCGCTCCCAACAGATGCTTTGAATATTCTGCCTGTTGCAGAAACAACGGCTATCTGCATCTCTGCCAGTCTTGCGATTATTATTGTTATTTATCTTCATGCTTCAACATCCCGGTTTTGAAACGGGGCTGAAAAGAGCCATTTGGCAGCTTGGAAGAAGAAGAAGAAGAAGAAGAAGAAGAAGAAGAAGAAGAAGAAGAAGAAGAAGAAGAAGAAGAAGAAGAAGAAGAAGAAGAAGAAGAAGAAGAAGAGGAGGAGGAGGAGGAGGAGGAGGAGGAGGAGGAGGAGGAGTAGTTTGGATTTATATCCCCCCTTTCTCTCCTGCAGGAGACTCAAAGGGGCTTACAAGCTCCTTGCCCTTCCCCCCTCACAACAAACACCCTGTGAGGTAGGTGGGGCTGAGAGAGCTCCGAGAAGCTGTGACTAGCCCAAGGTCACCCAGCTGGCATGTGTGGGAGTGCACAGGCTAATCTGAATTCCCCAGATAAGCCTCCGCAGCTCAGGTGGCAGAGCAGGGAATCAGACCCGGTTCCTCCAGATTAGATACACGAGCTCTTAACCTCCTACGCCGCTGCTGCACCTTGCCCAAACACACAGTTTCCCAAACACAAAACATTACGCACACAGCAGTCCTACACGGAAGTTCCCACTGACATCAATTTGTATTACAACGTGCATTGATTATTTTTTGAGGAGGCTTTTGTCCTTCTAAACTCTTTGCCCATCTCTTGGAAGCTAACCAATGGCCAATGGAAACGGACCCTCCGTGCCCTCAGTAAGCTAAAAGACTTGTGTTCCGACAAGAGAGAGATAAATGCCCATTTCCTGTAAATCAATGGATCAAGGTCCTTAAGCTTTATGAATGTTTGAACGTCGGGGATGTAGACAATTGCGTAGGGACGTATTTTTAGATATTTGGAAGCCTTTTATAGAAGCTTATATGTTGATCCGCAACCGCTGAGGTTATATTTTTATTTCCACTCTATTTTTTGCGGTCTTTCTTTTCCTTTCCACAACGCACAGCCCTTTTAAAAATAGCTTGCTGGGTTCTGAAATCCTCCCCCCCCCTTTTCTGTTCTTTTTTTGGGTGTGTGTTTTTATGTGTACCTTTATGTGTCTTCCTGCCTGCCTGTCTGTCCTTTTTATAATTTTATTTTTATAACCCCCTGTCCTCCCCATGCAGGCTCAAGGCGGAAGACAACTTCATTAATACCAGTTAAAATATGCATTGAAAAATACAGGATCGTTAATAACAATAAAAATATATTGTCGACGGTTTTCATGGCCGGAATCACTGGTGTGTTGTGTGGTTTCCGGGCTGTGTGGCCGTGTTCCGGTAGCATTTCCTCCTGAAGTTTCGCCTGCATCTGTGGCTGGCCTCTTCAGAGGATCCTCTGAAGAGGCCAGCCACAGATGCAGGTGAAACGTCAGGAGAAAATGCTACTGGAACACGGCCATACAGCCCGGAAAAACCCACAACACTCCAATAAAAATATATATTTAAAAAACCCCTGTGAGGTAGGCTGGGATGTTTGCATGACTGGCCCCAGATCCCCCGGCAAGCTTCCATAGCAGCACAGAATTCGAACTCTAACCACTGAACTAGTAAAAACTAGACCATATCCCATTCTGTGTCTCTCTTTGCCCTTGACTCCACATCACTGGCTGTGGGTGCAGAAAGTGGGGAGGTAAAAGTGCGGGGGAGCAGCAGTGGCGTAGGAGGTTAAGAGCTCGTGTATCTAATCTGGAGGAACCGGGTTTGATTCCCAGCTCTGCCACCTGAGCTGTGGAGGCTTATCTGGGGAATTCAGATTAGCCTGTGCACTCCCACACACGCCAGCTGGGTGACCTTGGGCTAGTCACAGCTTCTTGGAGCTCTCTCAGCCCCACCCACCCACAGGGTGTTTGTTGTGAGGGGGGAAGGACAAGGAGATTGCCAGCCCCTTTGAGTCTCCTACAGGAGAGAAAGGGGGGATATAAATCCAAACTCCTCCTCCTCCTCCTCCTCCTCCTCCTCCTCCTCCTCCTCCTCCTCCTCTTCTTCTTCTTCTTCTTCTTCTTCTTCTTCTTCTTCTTCTTCTTCTTCTTCTTCTTCTTCTTCTTCTTCTTCTTCTTCTTCTTCTTCTTCTAAAAAACATGATAACAAGACCTAGATCTGTTGTACTAGACCAGGGGTCTGCACTCCAAATGTTCATGGACTACAATTCCCATCAGCCCCTGCCAGCATGGCCAACTGGCCAATAGACGACACTGTAATGAAACCAGGGAGGGGGGCTTGAAATGTCCACACACCCCTCTGTTTCTTGTGGGTGGGATGGGTGTGGGAGATTTCACGTTGTGTTTGGTTTTTCAGGATGGTGTTTTGTTGTGATTTTACTGTTGCTGGATTTTTACTGTTTTGGTTTTACTGCTGTACAGTTGTGACTGCAAACTGCCCTGAGACTGTGGTAAGGGTAGGAAGTAAAAAAGGTAAAGTTTCCCCTTCAGTCGTGTCTGACCCTGGGGTATCAGTGATTTTATAGGCAAGCCTCTTTTATGGGGTAGTTTGCCATTGCTTTCCCCGGCTATTCTTTACCCCCCAGCTATGAGCTAGGTACTCATTTACCGACCAAGGAATGGATGGATGGCTGAGTTGACCATGAGCCAGCTGCCAGGATATCTGACCCCCCGGGGGCTTGAACTCCTGACCGTGTGAGTGGCAGTGCAAGCACTTAACCACCACGCCATGCGGCTCCTAAATGTAAATAAATAGAAAAAGCAGCTAGAAATAAAATAAAATCAGATCTCCAGAGGCCAACTAGAAGCCCTGCTAAGCAAAAGTCTGAGCTGTGGAGGCTTATTTAGGGAAATAGATTAGCTTGTGCACTCCAACACACTTGCCAGCTGGGTGACCTTGGGCTAGTCATGGTTCTTTGGAGCTCTCTCAGCCCCACCCACCTCACAGGGTGTTTGTTGTGAGGGGGGGAGGACAAGGAGATTGTAAGCCCCTTTGAGTCTCCTACAGGAGAGAAAGGGGGGGATATAAATCCAAACTCTTCTTCTTCATCATCTGCCCCTGCTCACTATATAAAAGCAATTACCGTAGTTGGCACCAGGAAAGGAGCCACTGGGTCCCATGTTGGGGGACCCTACGCTAAAGAATCCACTCCCGGCTTTAGAAAGCATCGTGCCGACTCGAACGGATCCACGCTAGTCAGCAGAGAATGAATTTCAATCACCAGTATCCAGGCAGATGCTGAACATTCACTATAAACTCCTCTGGGCCAAAATCGAGTTGCCGTTTGGAACAGGAGAAATGGGATGTGACGTATGGTTACAAGCCTGCGCTGAAGGAGAAAGCAAAAAAGCCGCTGTCGGCACGGTGAACTGTCCTGTTCGTTTCCCCCCTCCATGCTCTTGTAGGAACACTAAGAATTTCGACTTGGAGAGGGCGCCGAAAATTCAGCATTGAATGGCTTGCCGAACTCCCGTTACGAAGCACTCCTCAAGTCATCTATTGCTTGCAGCGTCTTGGATTCTTTTCTGCCAGGGCTTGTTCCTTTTCATACAGGCCGCCAACTAGAGCACAGGTGTCAAACTCGCATCCCTCCAGATGTTATGAACTACAGTTCCCATCATCCCCTGCCAGCATGATGGGAACTGTAGTCCATAACATCTGGAGGGCTGTGAGTTTGACACCTATGAACTATAGGAACAGCTACTTTTGAGTCCAGTAGCACCTTAGAAGCCAAGAGTTTCAGGGTGTAAGCTTTTGAGAGTCAAAGCGCCCTTCCTGCGTGGTGGGCAGTGTGGTGTGGTGGTTAAGAGCAGGTGCATTCTAATCTGGAGAACCGGGTTTGATTCCCCGCTCTGCCACTTGAGCTGGGGAGGCTTATCTGGGGAACCAGATTAGCTTGTGCACTCCAACACACGCCAGCTGGGTGACCTTGGGCTAGTCACAGTTTTCGGAGCTCTCTCAGCCCCACACACCTCACAGGATGTTTGTTGTGGGCAGAGCAGTAGCGAGGGGGAACCCCGCCCGGTACAGGTGTGGGTCCTGTGCCCCTCCCACACCCCCACTTGCCCCTGCCCTGCCTCGGAACGCCCCCGCCACACCCCATCACGGCCCCACACCGGTGCATGCCCGGTGCAAGACGTTCCTCCTGCCCCCTGGGCACTACGCCACTGGTTGTGGAGGGCGAAGTGAAAGCCCCTTTGAGTCTCCTTACAGGAGAGAAAGGGGTATATATAAATCCAAACTCTTCTTCTTCCTCAGACACCAACAAAAATGGTGAGTTGGGAATATTTTGCATCCCAAACAGAAGGTATCTGAGGAAGGTACTCTTGAAAACTCATACCCTGAACCTCTTGTCGGTCTCTAACGTGCTACTGGACTGAAATCTAACTACCGAGCAACACGGCTGCCTGCTGCAACAATATGGAATGGCACATCGGTTGAAATGTGGATCTTTGGCTGTTGGTTTCCTCGCGTGCAACCCTGTTTCATTCTCAGAGCTTTTGGGTACATCAAATGCCTTCAAATGTTTGGTTTCGGCCCAGTGGGTGGCGAAGGGATGGGGCGGTATTTGTGAATGCCACCGTCCCCATTGCTTGATTTTATAGCTCTTGAGGGTGTCAGCTAGGTATTTTACTCAGTGGGCTGTCTGCAAATACCCACAGATATTTTCAATAAGTAAATAAAAGTATGTGCGCTGCCCCCCAGGATGGTCTCGGTGCTTTCAGTTTCTCAACGCTCTTGTCTGCCCATAATATATTTATATTTGTACAGGCCTGGCGGATGTGTTTTTGCTGACATTTTTTTTTTGAGTCACAGCATGATGTTTTGAGCTCCGGCAAAAGCATTTTTTTTTGAAATACATTTTTCTCATCTCGAAATACAGGCCAAACGGATGGATGGCTGGACGGGAGTCACATTATGAGTCATATCAACAATCCTGCGATTTCTATGAAGACAAACGTTTCGGGGCTGTCAGAAGCTTTTCACACGTTTTCTGAGCTGTCTCTTCCTCGCTTCTCCATTCCCAGTTTCCCCCGGGCTCGTCTCGTCTGACTTTATATTTCTTTCTTTTGAAACAGGGGTCTTCAAACTATGGCCCTCCAGATGTTCGTAGACTACAATTCCCATGAGCCTTACCACTTGGCCATGCTGGCAGGGGCTGTTGGGAATTGTAGTCCATCTGGAGGGCCATAGTTATAAGACTCCTGTTTTAAAACAAGGAGTAAAATAAAAACCCCTGATGGATCTTGGTAGATAGGACGCTCATCAATCCTGAGAGAGAAGTTGCCTTTTAAAAAAAAGATGCCATGAAACCTCTTTAAACAGGGTTATTGACGATAGGATGAGTCCCAGCTGTAGCGGTTCTCAAATAAAAGAACATCCCCTTCCCCCCTTTTCTCTTACAAATACTTCTTCCACTACCAAATTGGCTCTATTCCTCTTCCAGCGGGCGTGATGTCAATGGTGAGAAAAGGATTTGCTGGATCAGAGCCCAGATCTAGGACATGAAATCAACAAACCTCCCTTCCGTAACAATGGGCACTCAGAGGTATACTACTCCTGGACATGGAGGTTCCATCTTTCTGTTGTGGTGTAGTGGTTAAGAGCAGGTGGATTCTAATCTGGAGAACCGGGTTTGATTCCCCACTCCTCCACCTGAGTGGCAGGGGCTTCTCTGGTGAACCAGATGTGTTTTCGCACTCCTACATGCCTGCTAGGTGACCTAGTCACAGTTCTCTCAGGACTCTCTCAGCCCCACCAACCTCACAAGGGGTCTGTTGTGGGGAGAGGAAGGGAAAGGAGCTTGTAAGCCACCTTGAGTCTCCTTATAGGAGAGAAAGGTGGGGTTTAAATTCAAACTCCTCCTCCTCCTCTCCTCCTCCTCCACCTCCTCTTTCTTTCTTTCTTTCTTTCTTTCTTTCTTTCTTTCTTTCTTTCTTTCTTTCTTTCTTTCTTTCTTTCTTTCTTTCTTTCTTTCTTTCTTTCTTTCTTTCTTTCTTTCTTTCTTCCTCCTCCTCCTCCTCCTTCCTCCTCCCTCCTCCTCCCTCCTCCTTCTTCCTCCTTCCTCCTCCTCCTCCTCCTCCTCCTCCTCCTCCACCTCCTCCTCCTCCTCCTCCTCCTCCTTCTTCTTCTTCTTCTTCATAGTTGTTTGGGTTATCTTCCAGGAATATGTCAAGTCCTGTTCAAAAGCCACCAAACTTAAAGGCATCTTGTGGCAGTGAATTCCCAGCATGAATTGCCTGTTGTTTAAAGAAGGATTTTTGAGAATCCCTGTCTCCTCCCAATTGGGCTCTAGACCTGTCATCCAAGGAGTTTGATGTGATATACCTCCCACAAGTGTATCCTCATGACAACTCTATACACAAATCTGTGGTGTAATGGTATTTAGCTCAGGCGGTGACTTTTATCCGGGATAAAGTCCTTCTCCTCAAAGATTGTTTTTTTTTTAATTTTATTGTTTCCTTGATGCTCAGCTTGTCGATGGGGTTTTAGCCCCACCCCCAATTCTACAATCCCGATCCCAGCCCAACTGGCATTTTTTTTTGCCTTACTAGGAATCTTTGCTGTTATATTCAGATGCGACATCTTCTAATCCACTTACTGATTGACTGAAAGTTTGTTTTTTTTAAATCAAACTTTTAATCTGCCTTGGGTCCAAAGGCGAAAGGTGAACTATGGAAGAAAAGAAATAGATACCATAGGTTGGGCTGGGATAAAGAACACCCTCAGGTCATTCATTGAGTGGCGTGGCAGAGTGGCCCCTTCCGCACGTGCAGAATAATGCACTTTCAATCCACTTTCAATTCAGGGAGGCAGCAGTGGCGTAGGAGGTTAAGAGCTCATGTATCTAATCTGGAGGAACCGGGTTTGATTCCCAGCTCTGCCACCTCAGCTATGGAGGCTTATCTGGGGAATTCAGATTAGCCTGTGCACTTCCACACACGCCAGCTGGGTGACCTTGGGCTAGTCACAGCTTCTCGGAGCTCTCTCAGCCCCACCCACCTCACAGGGTGTTTGTTGTGAGGGGGGAAAGACAAGGAGATTGTAAGCCCCTTTGAGTCTCCTATAGGAGAGAAAAGGGGGATATATAAACCCAACTTTGTTCTTCTTGTTCTTCTTGTTCTTCTTGTTCTTGTTCTTCTTCTTGTTCTTCTTGTTCTTCTTGTTCTTCTTGTTCTTCTTCTTCTTCTTCTTCTTCTTCTTCTTCTTCTTGTTCTTCTTGTTCTTGTTCTTGTTCTTGTTCTTGTTCTTGTTCTTCTTCTTGTTCTTGTTCTTGTTCTTGTTCTTCTTCTTCTTCTTCTTCTTCTTCTTCTTCTTCTTCTTCTTCTTCTTCTTCTTCTTCTTCTTCTTCTTCTTCCAATGCACTTTGCAGACGGATTTGGCTGTGCGGAATAGCAAAACCCACTCGCAAACCATTCTGAAAGCGGATTGAAAGTGCATTATTCTGCTTGTGTGGAAGGGGCCCCCGAGTCTCATAGATTTTACACCCACATACCAAAAGCTAGTACCATGCTCAAACCATTTCAGAGAAGCAAATAAGTTTAGAACTGATGAAGCTTAAACCAACTGTGGGATGTGAGATTTTTTTTTCCATTTAAAGGGTTTTTTGTCGTTACTTGCAGTTTTCTGCCATCTGGGGGAAAAGAGCTGTCTTATTTTCATGCTTGCTTCTCTCTCCATAATTTTAAATACCGTAAGCAAGATCATCGAGCAAATCATGGTATTCTTGCCCTATGGCAGGGGTCTTCAAACTATGGCCCTCCAGATGTTCATGAACTACAATTCCCATCAGCCCAGCCACTTAGCCATGCTGGCAGGGGCTGATGGGAATTGTAGTTCATGAACATCTGGAGGGCCTTAGTTTGAAGACCCCTGTCCTATGGCATGTGGAATCCCGTGTGCATCGGTCACGTTTTCTTCATGTTGCATGGCACGCTGGAGGTAGGGAGTGATTTATTGTGTGCTTAAAGGAGGTGCTCCGCAGTTGTGATGCGGTGCGCGTGTGTGTTCGTGTCCCCGATTCACGCAGCACTGAACCTTAAGTGCTTTCATTGTTCAGTGGTATGTGCAAACACAGGTACATAATGACAGCATTAAGATGTAATTGTTTTTAACGACTCTCTTTAAAAAAAAGCATAGCTGTGGTATAATTGCAATGTAACTATTGTAAATAAAATTAGCGGAAGAATGGCCAATTAAGTTGTGATTTGTTATCATTTGAGCAAAGGAGGTCTGTCGGTGGTTATGTTCTGGCTTGAATTCGCCACGTAGGTGCAAAGGAGGAGGATGTCTTGGAGATAGAAGGTTGGAGATCCCACGAGGAACCTGGCTTTTGGGGGCACAGAGTCTGGGGCTGTGATCTTACCTGGTGATCTGTCAAGGAAGAGTAGATATACTTAGACTGTTACAGCAAGAAGAAGAAGAAGACGAAGACGAAGAAGAAGAGGAGGAGGAGGAGGAGGAGGAAGAAGAGGAGGAGGAGGAGTTTGGATTTATATCCCCCCTTTCTCTCCTGCAGGAGACTCAAAGGGACTTAAAATCTCCTTGCCCTTTCCCCCCTCACAACAAACACCCTGTGAGGTAGGTGGGGCTGAGAGAGCTCCGAGAAGCTGTGACTAGCCCAAAGTCACCCAGCTGGCATGTGTGGGAGTGTACAGGCTAATCTGTATTTCCCAGATAATCCTCCACAGCTCAGGTGGCAGAGCTGGGAATCAAACCCGGTTCCTCCAGATTAGATACACGAGCTCTTAACCTCCTACGCCACTGCTGAAGAAGAGGAGGAGGAGGAGGAGGAGGAGTAGTTTGGATTTCGATCCGCCCTTTCTCTCCTGAAGGAGACTCAAAGGGACTTACAATCTCCTTTCCCTTCCCTCCCCCAGAACAAACACCCTGTGAGGTAGGTGGGGCTGAGAGAGCTCCGCAGAACTGTGACTAGCCCAAGGTCCCCCAGCTGACATGTATTGGAGTGCACAAGCTAATCTGGTTCCCCAGATAAGCCTCCGCAGCTCAGGCGGCAGAGCAGGGAATCAAACCCGGTTCTCCAGATTAGAGTGCACCTGCTCTTAACCACTACGCCACGCTGGCCGACATGTTGAATTCTGTGGCAGAGGTGCATACAACCTTACTAATTTCTAAGACGGGCTATAGCGA
Source organism: Sphaerodactylus townsendi (assembly GCF_021028975.2). Classification (NCBI taxonomy): domain Eukaryota; kingdom Metazoa; phylum Chordata; class Lepidosauria; order Squamata; family Sphaerodactylidae; genus Sphaerodactylus; species Sphaerodactylus townsendi. The sequence goes on from NC_059441.1 coordinate 11,363,509, forward strand.
GCTCTGGATCCATTTTTCTGCTGCTCTGTTCAACCAGAACAGAGAACGGGGGAAATAAAAAACGGAAGTGCCTTTCTTCTCTTGTTCTGCCTCCCATTTTGGACGGCTTTCCCCGATTCCATCCATTTACTGTTCTATGGGCCGACTCTGCCCTCTCCCCCCCCCCATCCCATTCTGCCTTGCTTCAGATTTAAATGATTAGAATTCATTTGCGTCTCTCTCTCTCTCTCTGTTCGCTGCCGCTGTTTGGCTTGCCAACTGCGCGAGGGGGGTTTGATTGGCATCGCTGATTTGCCAGAGAAAATGGAATCTGGAGCCAATCGTGTGCACCGGAGCAGCAAGTTCGTTTCCGGGGGGCTGACAGGCACGGGCGGGTGGCATTTAATTTCAAGCGCTGGCCTTGCAGACCGAGGGAGGGGATCAGCGCAAATGAAAGGCAGCGCGGAGAGAATGCGTTCAGAGGACTTTGCAAAGCCTAGCAGGGGCTGTGACTCAATGGAAGAAACTCTGCACGCAGAGGTTGCCAGAGGTTGGCATCTGTCAGTCAAACTATCAGGTGATAGGTGGTGTGAAAGACTCCTGCCTGAGTCTTTCCAGCTGCCAAGATGAATTCTCTGGAGCAGGGGTCTTCAAACTATGGCCCTCCAGATGTTCATGGACTACAATTCCCATCAGCCCCTGCCAGCATGGCTAAGTGGCAGGGCTGATGGGGATTGTAGTTCATGAACATCTGGAGGGCCATAGTTTGAAGACCCCTGCTCTGGAGGTTGTTTTGGAGAGGAGCTCCACAGCATCACTTCCTCACTGAGCAGCCCCTGAGCCACGGCCTGCCCTGCCCACTGGAACCAGTGTAGCGTAGTGGTTAAGAGCAGGTGGATTCTAGTCTGGAGAACCGGGTTTGATCCCCCCCCTCCTTCTACCTGAGTGGCGGAGGCTTATCTGGTGAGGCACATTTGTTTCCGCACTCTGACATTTCCCGCTGGGTGGCTTTGAGCCAGTCACAGTTCTCTCAGAAATCTCTCAGCCCCACCTACCTCACAAGGGGTCTGTTATGGGGAGAGGAAGGGAAAGGAGTCTCCTTACGGGAGAGAAAAGTGAGGGGTATAAAGCTAAACTCTCGAGCCCTTCGGGGGTGAGGCGGCCTATAAAATCCAATAAATAAATAAAATCCAATAAATAAACAAATAAACTCTTCCTCCTCTTTCAATGGCCCTGTCCAGAACAGAGCTCTTCGGAGCAGCTGAACATGAACAAAAGTTTAATTTTTTTTGGTTTCTATTGCTGTTGTTTATCACCCTGATGCCACTTGAAAACTCAGGTTTCCTTAATCTTTATGAATAGTGGAAGGAATAAACTTTAGGTCGGGGTCCCCAAACTTTTTAAACAGGGGGCCAGTTCACTGTCCCTCAGACTGTTGGAGGGCCGAACTAAAAAAAACTATGAACAAATTCCTATGCACAAATGATTGTAAAATGTTTGATTTCACCTTTCAGCCTTTCTGTCATGGTCTATTTTTAGAATAGTGACCAAAGTATGTCAAGTACAGGGTGGGCTCCAAATATTGTTGGGGAGGCTGTGGAATACCTTCCCCTGTAAAAAAAAAAAAGCAGAACTTTCCCAATGAAGCATTCCATCTAACCCAGGATCAGGTACCTTCCTGGGTTCTTTCCTCCCTAGCAGCCAGCGAGCGATTCGCCAGCCTGGCTGATGCCAATGGGAGTGAGGTGGAACAGAAAGCCTGAGGTAGCCGAGAGGGAAGGGCGGAGCAGGAGTTGCCACGTGTAAGGTTTCCAACTCTGGGTCAGAAAATTCATGGAGATTTGGGGGTGCCATCATGTAATTGCAATCAACAGCCATTGGGGCCGGTTCCTCCTCTCCCTCGAGCCCCCACTGCACATGAATGGAGCCATCGCCGCCATGCCTGGCGGGCCGGATAAATGCCTTCAGGGGGCCACATTTGGCCCCCGGGCCGTAGTTTGGGGACCCCTGCTTTAGGTGATTTAAGCAGCAGTGGCGTAGGAGGTTAAGAGCTCGTGTATCTAATCTGGAGGAACTGGGTTTGATTCCCCGCTCTGCCGCCTGAGCTGTGGAGGCTGATCTGGGGAATTCAGATTAGCCTGTACACTCCCACA
>NC_059441.1:11368140-11370640 GCF_021028975.2 Sphaerodactylus townsendi
AACTGTGACTAGCCCAAGGTCACCCAGCTGGCGTGTGTGGGAGTGCACAGGCTAATCTGAATTCCCCAGATAAGCCTCCACCGCTCAGGCAGCAGAGCGGGGAATCAAACCCTGTTCCTCCAGATGAGAGTACACCTGCTCTTAACCACGACACCCCCGCTGCTCCCTGGACAAACTATAGTTCTGGCTGTGTTGATGGAAAGGCTGACCTGTTTCTTAGTGCTGAAACATAGCGTATCCTCTCAGTGCCAGGAAATCACTTTACAGGGGAACGGGACTAAAGCTGCGTGAAGGGCACCTGCCTGTCTTGAAAACACGGTTGAACGGCTGCGATCGGCGTTCCTGCACCTGGCATGGCTCTGTGATGTGTTTAGAGATATGTGCTTGCCCTGCGCAATTTGTGGGAAGTACTGGCGCGAACCAGCTGCCCGTGAACTGGCAACGCAAACTCAGGTGTGCTGGCAACGTCTGCTCAACAGCATTTGTGGCAGGAAGACGACGGGTCTATTCCAAGTCTCCCACGGATGAATGTCGCCATTCTTCCAATTTTTCGAGAGGCGGCACAGCACCGGCACTGCTTCCAAAACCCGGAAAAGCCAGCACCACTGGCCACTGGTCTGTTCACCCAGCGCTGTACACCAAACAGACCCGGCATCTATCATAATTCATCACTGGATCAAAAGCTGTTGTCGAATACACGGGGTTCCCGCCATAGTTGCTGCCTTGCCAGACCTCTGGGGCGGGCACGCACGCAGGTTCACGCGCGTTCTTGAAAGACGATTCATCTCCCCCTGCCGGGCTGGCCATTTCATCATCAGTAATGAGAGGGGAACATATTGCTTATGCCTTGTAGGCAAACGAAAAGGGGCAGAGAGCAACAGCTTCTGAGCTCCCTGGTGCCCCCTGCGAGTGCAAGAACCATGCTTCAATGCATGCCAGAAGGTTATTCAAGAGCCGGTTGTAATATGGGCTGCAGTCTCCCCGTTAGGAACACACACACAAAAAAAGCAATCCTAAATCGAATTCTCCACAGGTCTACCCAATTGGGCTTACTCTCAGGAAAGTCGCCATCTTGGTCGTTTTCGGTTGTTACTCTGTATTCTCCTCCTCCTCCTCCTCCTCCTCCTCTTCTTCTTCTTCTTTTCTTCTTCTTCTTTTCTTCTTCTTTTCTTCTTCTTCTTTTTCTTCTTCTTCTTCTTCTTCTTCTTCTTCTTCTTCTTCTCCTCTTCCTCCTCCTCTTCTTCTTTTCTTCTCCTTCTTCTCCTCCCTCCTCCTCCTCTTCTTCTTTTCTTCTTCTTTTTCTCCTCCTCCTCCTCCTCCTCCTCCTCCTCCTCCTCCTCCTCCTCCTTCTTCTTCTTCTTCTTCTTCTTCTTCTTCTTCTTCTTCTTCTTCTTCTTCTTCTTCTTCTTCTTCTTCTTCTTCTTCTTCTTCTTCTTCTTCTTCTTCTTCTTCTTCTTCTTCTTCTTCTTCTTCTTCTGTCATCACCACCAGCATATCTGTGCGCTGCTTCGGTCTTCTCTTTTAGCTGTCTCTTAACTGAACTTTTCGTGGTTTTATCTATTGACAGCAGTGTTGTTTGAGCACCCACCAGTTCCATGAAAATCCCAGTCCTCTGGCGGGCAGCTTCACCTAGACCCCTTCCGCACATGCAGAATAATACACTTTCAATCCATTTTCAGTGCACTTTGCAGCTGAATTTTTCTGTGCGGAATAGCCAAATCCACTTGCAAAGAATTGTGTAAGTGGATTGAAACTGCCTTATTCTGCATGTGCGGAAGGGGCCTGACAATCACGCAGGCGTTGTAGTTTTCCACTTGGGGGACTACATTTCCCAGGGTGCACTGAGACACGGCACCTCGTGCCCAACAGAAAAGGCATTTGTGGCAGCACGAGAGGTGATTTTTGCCTATGTGCCAAGAAGAACAACAGTTGAGAGTATCAGATCTGAAGTCTGAACTTTTAGAATGATTCGCGCATGCCGGTTTTTAGACTAGCCTTTTTTGTTTGTTCGATGAGCGGTCCTAAGCCCTTGGGAAGGGTGGGATAGAAATATCGCAGACATTTCTTAGGCAGTGTTTTATAAACCCAAAAAAACCCCCAAATGCACCACGTTGTACACACTGTTGTCAACTTTAACAAGAGCTTCCCATGTCAAGGACAGAACAGCAACATGTAAAGGATGCGGATTTAAACAGTAAAACATTTGCGTGTTGTAAAACGTGCTTCATTGGAAAACGGTAGCGCAGCAGAGCACATAACAGGGAAGGGAACAGATTTTGGATTTTGGTGTTATCGCACACTGTGTTCCTCCACATTGCTATCTGCACTTTGTAAACAAGCCTGCACACACTGGTGATGCAACGGGGGACGGAAATATGCGAACGAACCGGGAAAAATAAACCACCTTCCACATGGTCTTCATTCTGTACGCAGTCTGGGCGCCCAAAATAGGACAGCAGACGGTTCCTCGTGCAGCCGTGGCAACGTAGCTCATGCAGAA
>NC_059441.1:11373140-11374930 GCF_021028975.2 Sphaerodactylus townsendi
ACAGGATTACAGAATCCTAAAGATTTGTGGGGGGAGGCTTGGGGAAGGGTTAGAGTTAGAGGGTTAAGGTTAGAGGGTTAGGATTACAGGGTTAGGGTTAGGTTTAGGCTTAGGTTTGGGGGGAGGCTTGGGGAAGGGTTAGAGTTAGAGGGTTAAGGTTAGAGGGTTAGGATTACAGGGTTAGGGTTAGGTTTAGGCTTAGGTTTGGGGGGAGGCTTGGGGAAGGAACAGTTTGAAGAGGGAAGAGACGTCAGCAAACTATAATGGCAGAGAATTTACCTTCCACAGCAGGCGTTTTCTCCAGGCGAACTGATCACTGTTATCTGGAGATCAGTAGTAATTGTGTACGTTGTTCTCCTGGACTAGACTGTTCTTTCAAAGATTGCTTTAATTGCTTCTTTACGTCTCGCTTTCATATTGATCATGCCTACACTGTTTTTTAAAAACGATTTTTATGGCATTGTTTTCACGTCATGAGCCTCTTCGGGCTAATCTCTCAGGCCCCTTCCGCACATGCAGAATAAGGCACGTTCAGTCCACTTTCACAATTGGGGTGCTGTGTGGTTTCTGGGTCAGGATACTTCTATTCAGATGCATTCACCTATTGACCTTGCTATCTTCATTGTAACTCCCAGGCTACAGACTTCTTTGTGACTCACATGCCAGGCTACTCTATTTGCCAGGCCTCACCTTTTGACCTCACAGTGTATATACTCCACTTGCTTTCCATTCCTACTATCAGATCCTCTGAAGATGCCAGCCACAGATGCAGGCGAAACGTCAGGAGAGAATGCTGCTAGAACACGGCCATACAGCCTGGAAACCACACAGCACCCCAGTGATTCCGGCCGTGAAAGCCTTCGACAATACACTTTCACAATTGTTTGCGAGTGGGTTTTGTTATTCCGCACACTCAAAACCAGCTGCAAAGTGCATTGCAAGTGGATTGAAAGTGCATTATTCTACGTGTGCCGAAGGGGCCTCAGAGATGACATGACATTGTTGTGAACAGCAGCACAATTCTAGGCAGAGTTTACCAGTCTGAGCCCACCGAAGTGAATGGGATTAGACTGGAGTAACTCCTTCGGATTGCACTATAGTTAAAAGGAGAATTCAGGGGGATAGGGGAGCATTAAAAGAACTGAGCAGACGTAACCTTTGACTCCCCAAACACCGTCCTAAGAGGCTCGGGCACATAGAGTGAGCCCGGGTTGCAGAAGATGTTGATGGAAACAAAGTCTTTTGATGTTCAAGGTTGCCGGGGTCGCCGGAAAAAGCAGTGTGGCAAACGAGTGTGTCAGGCGCGGCACTTCATCTTCTCAGGGACTGTTCGTTCTTTCTTCTCGACAGCCTCTGCTATGTGAGTGTGTCAGGACAGGATGTGTGCTGTGTGTGGCTGGCAACATAGTGGGTGGATGAAATGGTGCGAGAGGTGTTTTTGCAGCAATACGTGCTTTCGAGATCCGGCTGTCCATCACACGGGAAGTAAAACAAGAATCTGGCCTGGAGGGGGGGTTGAGTAAGAGATGGGGAGCTGCTTTTCACCCCCCTCACCCCCACCCCCAGCATCATATAGAGAAGAGGTAGGGGACTATCTCAGCTTAGCATCGTAATTGAAGCCCAGGAGGTTCTGGGTCTCTTCCCTTCTCTTCTCAGCGTGGTGTAGTAGTTAAGAGCAGGTGCACTCTAATCTGGAGGACTGGGTTTGATTCCTTACTCTGCCACTTGAGCTGCGGAGGCTTATCTGGGGAACCAGATTAGCTTGTGCACTCCAATACATGTTAGACGAT
>NC_059441.1:11375018-11417639 GCF_021028975.2 Sphaerodactylus townsendi
ATCTGGGGAACCAGATTAGCTTGTGCACTCCAATACATGTTAGACGGGTGACCTTGGGCAAGTCACAGCTCTTCAGAGCTCTCTCAGCCCCGACCACCTCACAGGGTGTTTGTTGGGGGGTGGGGGGAAGGGAAAGGAGATTGTAAGCCCCTTTGAGTCTCCTGCAGAAGAGACAGGGGGGATATAAATCCAAACTCTTCTTCTTCTTCCTCCCAGGAGAGAAAGGTGGGGTATAAAGCCAAACTCCTCCTCCTCCTCCTCTTCTTAAGAACATAAGAGCATAAGAACAAGCCAGCTGGATCAGACCAGAGTCCATCTAGTCCAGCTCTCTGCTACTCGCAGTGGCCCACCAGATGCCTTTGGGAGCTCACTTGCAGGAGGTGAAAGCAATGGCCTTCTGCGGCTGTTGCTCTCGAGCAAAGGTTACTTCTGCTCAATTCTTCTTCTTCTTCTTCTTCTTCTTCTTCTTCTTCTTCTTCTTCTTCTTCTTCTTCTTCTTCTTCTTCTTCTTCTTCTTCTTCTTCTTCTTCTTCTTAACTTACTTTTGTGTTGATGTTTCCTATGCAACATGGGAATGAAACAAATGCATCCAGATAATCTGAGGGATACACAGTACAGGATAACGGGGGTCTTGGATCATGTTTCCTGGCAGGCAGTTTACCCTAAAAAAAGTTATCTGGAAGAGGTCTGATTAGGATGAAGGTCTGAGTCCCGTGATGGCTTAATAGATACATGCACGCTCAACCGGTTTTTTCCCCCAATCTCAATGGAGGCCTGTTCCAGATGTTTAGTCCCAGTCACAGGGACAAGCCCAGATGTTCACCACATATTTAGTTTCCCCACTGAGGCTCAAAGCATCCCCGGAGGAGGGAGTTTTGAATCCCCACAATGTGGGAAGAGTTATACCCGTCGTTTCTCGAGGCAACAACTCTGATCCATGTTGGATCATCTTGAGGATGGTTTCAGATATTATTTCCCATGGCAGGGTCATCGTGAGGATAAAACGGAGACAGTAGAACCAAAGGTGGAAGGTTTGGGATTGAAAGCATGGCAGATTCACAAACAGCTGGGGGAGACTGTAAAACTTCCTTGACTGAGCTACAGCAGATGGGGAGATTGTGTGACTGAACGTTGTCGAAAAACACACTCTGGGGGCTGAAAAATGGATGAACGCTACCTCTGCCTACTCCTGGACACCTTTGTGCCTCGAAATTTGTTTTCTTACAGAGAAACAGTCAACTTGCCAGTCCCATACAGCAGTCTGAACTGGTTACCATTCCTGGTAACCATCACAGTTCTCCAGAAGTAACCTTCGGCTAGATCTTTGGAACTATCTCAGCCCCGCCTACCTCACAAGATGTCTGTTGTGGGGAGAGGAAGGGAAAGGAGCTTGTAGGCCCCCTTGAGTCTCCTTACAGGAGAGAAAGGTGGGGTATAAATCCAAACTCTCCTCCTCCTCCTCCTCCTCCTCCTCCTCCTCCTCCTCCTCCTCAGCCTTGAAAGTGAGAGCTCCTCCTCCTCCTCAGCCTTGAAAGTGAGAGCTGAGAGTTGGCATGCTATAGTGCAGTGATGGCGAACCTTTTCGAGACTGTGTGTCCAAATTGCAACCCAAAACCCACTTATTTATCAAAAGTGCCAACCTGGCAATTTAACCTGAATACTGAGGTTTTAGTTTAGAAAAAATGGTTGGCTCCAAGGCACACGTTTCTCAGGAGTAAGCTTGGTGAAGCAACCGTGCAACGCTTCAAATGGGTGAATCACAATCCTAGGAGGGTTTACTCAGAAGCAAGCCCCATTGCCAGCAACCGAGCTTACTCCCAGGTAAAGGATCGTGCCCAGGCCAGCCTAGATGTCTGTGTGTGTGTGTGTGTGTGATTTTCCACCCCCCTCCCGCATGATGAACTCTGTGCACGAGTGCCCACAGAGAGGGCTCTGAGTGCCACCTCTGGCATCCATGCCATAGGTTCGCCACCACTGCTATAGTGGCTAGCATAACTAGGATCCAGGAGAACCACTCCCCACTCAGCCGTGGAACTTCCTTGAACCATTGGTGCATTCTGGCCTGATCTATGACAGAAGAGAAGAGGAAATAGAAGAAAGGAGAATGAAGTGAGCCGTTCTTACCCAGTGGGATAGCAATATAGCTTGGGAGCAGTTTTGCAAACAGTTCCTTTGCTTTGTCTAAGGTTTTCACATCTGGATTCAACTGGTTCTGGTGGGTTTTCCAGGCTGTGTGGCCGTGGCCTGGTGGATCTTGTTCCTAACGTTTCGCCTGCATCTGTGGCTGGCATCTTCAGAGGGAAGTCTATTACATACTGTGTCCAGAGAGAAGGACGTGTTTGGGGTATATATTGTCCATGTCCCAGAGTGGGGAACCAATCAGTAAGTGTTTGGGTGGAACTTGTTATGCAAAGATGTGGCTGATAGTATGAAGATGCTGGCCACAGATGCAGGAGAAATGTTACGAACAAGATCCACCAGACCACGCCCCGGAAAACCCACCAGAACCAGTTCTTCTGCTGTTCCCATGGACCCCCCACCCCCCCCCCCCCCCACCCCCAACCCCACCCCTCCCCCCCCCCCCCTCCCTTCCCCCCCCCCCCCCCCCCCCCCCCCCCCCCCCCCCCCCCCCCCCCCCCCCCCCCCCCCCCCCCCCCCCCCCCCCCCCCTCCCCCCTCCCCCCCCACCCCCCCCCCTCCCCACCCCCCCCCCCCCACAACCCCCCCCCCCCCCACCCCCCCCCCCCCCCACCCCCCCCCCCCCCCACCCCCCCCCCCCCCCACCCCCCCCCCCCCCCACCCCCCCCCCCCCCCACCCCCCCCCCCCCCCACCCCCCCCCCCCCCCACCCCCCCCCCCCCCCACCCCCCCCCCCCCCCACCCCCCCCCCCCCCCACCCCCCCCCCCCCCCACCCCCCCCCCCCCCCACCCCCCCCCCCCCCCACCCCCCCCCCCCCCCACCCCCCCCCCCCCCCACCCCCCCCCCCCCCCACCCCCCCCCCCCCCCACCCCCCCCCCCCCCCACCCCCCCCCCCCCCCACCCCCCCCCCCCCCCACCCCCCCCCCCCCCCACCCCCCCCCCCCCCCACCCCCCCCCCCCCCCACCCCCCCCCCCCCCCACCCCCCCCCCCCCCCACCCCCCCCCCCCCCCACCCCCCCCCCCCCCCACCCCCCCCCCCCCCCACCCCCCCCCCCCCCCACCCCCCCCCCCCCCCACCCCCCCCCCCCCCCACCCCCCCCCCCCCCCACCCCCCCCCCCCCCCACCCCCCCCCCCCCCCACCCCCCCCCCCCCCCACCCCCCCCCCCCCCCACCCCCCCCCCCCCCCACCCCCCCCCCCCCCCACCCCCCCCCCCCCCCACCCCCCCCCCCCCCCACCCCCCCCCCCCCCCACCCCCCCCCCCCCCCACCCCCCCCCCCCCCCACCCCCCCCCCCCCCCACCCCCCCCCCCCCCCACCCCCCCCCCCCCCCACCCCCCCCCCCCCCCACCCCCCCCCCCCCCCACCCCCCCCCCCCCCCACCCCCCCCCCCCCCCACCCCCCCCCCCCCCCACCCCCCCCCCCCCCCACCCCCCCCCCCCCCCACCCCCCCCCCCCCCCACCCCCCCCCCCCCCCACCCCCCCCCCCCCCCACCCCCCCCCCCCCCCACCCCCCCCCCCCCCCACCCCCCCCCCCCCCCACCCCCCCCCCCCCCCACCCCCCCCCCCCCCCACCCCCCCCCCCCCCCACCCCCCCCCCCCCCCACCCCCCCCCCCCCCCACCCCCCCCCCCCCCCACCCCCCCCCCCCCCCACCCCCCCCCCCCCCCACCCCCCCCCCCCCCCACCCCCCCCCCCCCCCACCCCCCCCCCCCCCCACCCCCCCCCCCCCCCACCCCCCCCCCCCCCCACCCCCCCCCCCCCCCACCCCCCCCCCCCCCCACCCCCCCCCCCCCCCACCCCCCCCCCCCCCCACCCCCCCCCCCCCCCACCCCCCCCCCCCCCCACCCCCCCCCCCCCCCACCCCCCCCCCCCCCCACCCCCCCCCCCCCCCACCCCCCCCCCCCCCCACCCCCCCCCCCCCCCACCCCCCCCCCCCCCCACCCCCCCCCCCCCCCACCCCCCCCCCCCCCCACCCCCCCCCCCCCCCACCCCCCCCCCCCCCCACCCCCCCCCCCCCCCACCCCCCCCCCCCCCCACCCCCCCCCCCCCCCACCCCCCCCCCCCCCCACCCCCCCCCCCCCCCACCCCCCCCCCCCCCCACCCCCCCCCCCCCCCACCCCCCCCCCCCCCCACCCCCCCCCCCCCCCACCCCCCCCCCCCCCCACCCCCCCCCCCCCCCACCCCCCCCCCCCCCCACCCCCCCCCCCCCCCACCCCCCCCCCCCCCCACCCCCCCCCCCCCCCACCCCCCCCCCCCCCCACCCCCCCCCCCCCCCACCCCCCCCCCCCCCCACCCCCCCCCCCCCCCACCCCCCCCCCCCCCCACCCCCCCCCCCCCCCACCCCCCCCCCCCCCCACCCCCCCCCCCCCCCACCCCCCCCCCCCCCCACCCCCCCCCCCCCCCACCCCCCCCCCCCCCCACCCCCCCCCCCCCCCACCCCCCCCCCCCCCCACCCCCCCCCCCCCCCACCCCCCCCCCCCCCCACCCCCCCCCCCCCCCACCCCCCCCCCCCCCCACCCCCCCCCCCCCCCACCCCCCCCCCCCCCCACCCCCCCCCCCCCCCACCCCCCCCCCCCCCCACCCCCCCCCCCCCCCACCCCCCCCCCCCCCCACCCCCCCCCCCCCCCACCCCCCCCCCCCCCCACCCCCCCCCCCCCCCACCCCCCCCCCCCCCCACCCCCCCCCCCCCCCACCCCCCCCCCCCCCCACCCCCCCCCCCCCCCACCCCCCCCCCCCCCCACCCCCCCCCCCCCCCACCCCCCCCCCCCCCCACCCCCCCCCCCCCCCACCCCCCCCCCCCCCCACCCCCCCCCCCCCCCACCCCCCCCCCCCCCCACCCCCCCCCCCCCCCACCCCCCCCCCCCCCCACCCCCCCCCCCCCCCACCCCCCCCCCCCCCCACCCCCCCCCCCCCCCACCCCCCCCCCCCCCCACCCCCCCCCCCCCCCACCCCCCCCCCCCCCCACCCCCCCCCCCCCCCACCCCCCCCCCCCCCCACCCCCCCCCCCCCCCACCCCCCCCCCCCCCCACCCCCCCCCCCCCCCACCCCCCCCCCCCCCCACCCCCCCCCCCCCCCACCCCCCCCCCCCCCCACCCCCCCCCCCCCCCACCCCCCCCCCCCCCCACCCCCCCCCCCCCCCACCCCCCCCCCCCCCCACCCCCCCCCCCCCCCACCCCCCCCCCCCCCCACCCCCCCCCCCCCCCACCCCCCCCCCCCCCCACCCCCCCCCCCCCCCACCCCCCCCCCCCCCCACCCCCCCCCCCCCCCACCCCCCCCCCCCCCCACCCCCCCCCCCCCCCACCCCCCCCCCCCCCCACCCCCCCCCCCCCCCACCCCCCCCCCCCCCCACCCCCCCCCCCCCCCACCCCCCCCCCCCCCCACCCCCCCCCCCCCCCACCCCCCCCCCCCCCCACCCCCCCCCCCCCCCACCCCCCCCCCCCCCCACCCCCCCCCCCCCCCACCCCCCCCCCCCCCCACCCCCCCCCCCCCCCACCCCCCCCCCCCCCCACCCCCCCCCCCCCCCACCCCCCCCCCCCCCCACCCCCCCCCCCCCCCACCCCCCCCCCCCCCCACCCCCCCCCCCCCCCACCCCCCCCCCCCCCCACCCCCCCCCCCCCCCACCCCCCCCCCCCCCCACCCCCCCCCCCCCCCACCCCCCCCCCCCCCCACCCCCCCCCCCCCCCACCCCCCCCCCCCCCCACCCCCCCCCCCCCCCACCCCCCCCCCCCCCCACCCCCCCCCCCCCCCACCCCCCCCCCCCCCCACCCCCCCCCCCCCCCACCCCCCCCCCCCCCCACCCCCCCCCCCCCCCACCCCCCCCCCCCCCCACCCCCCCCCCCCCCCACCCCCCCCCCCCCCCACCCCCCCCCCCCCCCACCCCCCCCCCCCCCCACCCCCCCCCCCCCCCACCCCCCCCCCCCCCCACCCCCCCCCCCCCCCACCCCCCCCCCCCCCCACCCCCCCCCCCCCCCACCCCCCCCCCCCCCCACCCCCCCCCCCCCCCACCCCCCCCCCCCCCCACCCCCCCCCCCCCCCACCCCCCCCCCCCCCCACCCCCCCCCCCCCCCACCCCCCCCCCCCCCCACCCCCCCCCCCCCCCACCCCCCCCCCCCCCCACCCCCCCCCCCCCCCACCCCCCCCCCCCCCCACCCCCCCCCCCCCCCACCCCCCCCCCCCCCCACCCCCCCCCCCCCCCACCCCCCCCCCCCCCCACCCCCCCCCCCCCCCACCCCCCCCCCCCCCCACCCCCCCCCCCCCCCACCCCCCCCCCCCCCCACCCCCCCCCCCCCCCACCCCCCCCCCCCCCCACCCCCCCCCCCCCCCACCCCCCCCCCCCCCCACCCCCCCCCCCCCCCACCCCCCCCCCCCCCCACCCCCCCCCCCCCCCACCCCCCCCCCCCCCCACCCCCCCCCCCCCCCACCCCCCCCCCCCCCCACCCCCCCCCCCCCCCACCCCCCCCCCCCCCCACCCCCCCCCCCCCCCACCCCCCCCCCCCCCCACCCCCCCCCCCCCCCACCCCCCCCCCCCCCCACCCCCCCCCCCCCCCACCCCCCCCCCCCCCCACCCCCCCCCCCCCCCACCCCCCCCCCCCCCCACCCCCCCCCCCCCCCACCCCCCCCCCCCCCCACCCCCCCCCCCCCCCACCCCCCCCCCCCCCCACCCCCCCCCCCCCCCACCCCCCCCCCCCCCCACCCCCCCCCCCCCCCACCCCCCCCCCCCCCCACCCCCCCCCCCCCCCACCCCCCCCCCCCCCCACCCCCCCCCCCCCCCACCCCCCCCCCCCCCCACCCCCCCCCCCCCCCACCCCCCCCCCCCCCCACCCCCCCCCCCCCCCACCCCCCCCCCCCCCCACCCCCCCCCCCCCCCACCCCCCCCCCCCCCCACCCCCCCCCCCCCCCACCCCCCCCCCCCCCCACCCCCCCCCCCCCCCACCCCCCCCCCCCCCCACCCCCCCCCCCCCCCACCCCCCCCCCCCCCCACCCCCCCCCCCCCCCACCCCCCCCCCCCCCCACCCCCCCCCCCCCCCACCCCCCCCCCCCCCCACCCCCCCCCCCCCCCACCCCCCCCCCCCCCCACCCCCCCCCCCCCCCACCCCCCCCCCCCCCCACCCCCCCCCCCCCCCACCCCCCCCCCCCCCCACCCCCCCCCCCCCCCACCCCCCCCCCCCCCCACCCCCCCCCCCCCCCACCCCCCCCCCCCCCCACCCCCCCCCCCCCCCACCCCCCCCCCCCCCCACCCCCCCCCCCCCCCACCCCCCCCCCCCCCCACCCCCCCCCCCCCCCACCCCCCCCCCCCCCCACCCCCCCCCCCCCCCACCCCCCCCCCCCCCCACCCCCCCCCCCCCCCACCCCCCCCCCCCCCCACCCCCCCCCCCCCCCACCCCCCCCCCCCCCCACCCCCCCCCCCCCCCACCCCCCCCCCCCCCCACCCCCCCCCCCCCCCACCCCCCCCCCCCCCCACCCCCCCCCCCCCCCACCCCCCCCCCCCCCCACCCCCCCCCCCCCCCACCCCCCCCCCCCCCCACCCCCCCCCCCCCCCACCCCCCCCCCCCCCCACCCCCCCCCCCCCCCACCCCCCCCCCCCCCCACCCCCCCCCCCCCCCACCCCCCCCCCCCCCCACCCCCCCCCCCCCCCACCCCCCCCCCCCCCCACCCCCCCCCCCCCCCACCCCCCCCCCCCCCCACCCCCCCCCCCCCCCACCCCCCCCCCCCCCCACCCCCCCCCCCCCCCACCCCCCCCCCCCCCCACCCCCCCCCCCCCCCACCCCCCCCCCCCCCCACCCCCCCCCCCCCCCACCCCCCCCCCCCCCCACCCCCCCCCCCCCCCACCCCCCCCCCCCCCCACCCCCCCCCCCCCCCACCCCCCCCCCCCCCCACCCCCCCCCCCCCCCACCCCCCCCCCCCCCCACCCCCCCCCCCCCCCACCCCCCCCCCCCCCCACCCCCCCCCCCCCCCACCCCCCCCCCCCCCCACCCCCCCCCCCCCCCACCCCCCCCCCCCCCCACCCCCCCCCCCCCCCACCCCCCCCCCCCCCCACCCCCCCCCCCCCCCACCCCCCCCCCCCCCCACCCCCCCCCCCCCCCACCCCCCCCCCCCCCCACCCCCCCCCCCCCCCACCCCCCCCCCCCCCCACCCCCCCCCCCCCCCACCCCCCCCCCCCCCCACCCCCCCCCCCCCCCACCCCCCCCCCCCCCCACCCCCCCCCCCCCCCACCCCCCCCCCCCCCCACCCCCCCCCCCCCCCACCCCCCCCCCCCCCCACCCCCCCCCCCCCCCACCCCCCCCCCCCCCCACCCCCCCCCCCCCCCACCCCCCCCCCCCCCCACCCCCCCCCCCCCCCACCCCCCCCCCCCCCCACCCCCCCCCCCCCCCACCCCCCCCCCCCCCCACCCCCCCCCCCCCCCACCCCCCCCCCCCCCCACCCCCCCCCCCCCCCACCCCCCCCCCCCCCCACCCCCCCCCCCCCCCACCCCCCCCCCCCCCCACCCCCCCCCCCCCCCACCCCCCCCCCCCCCCACCCCCCCCCCCCCCCACCCCCCCCCCCCCCCACCCCCCCCCCCCCCCACCCCCCCCCCCCCCCACCCCCCCCCCCCCCCACCCCCCCCCCCCCCCACCCCCCCCCCCCCCCACCCCCCCCCCCCCCCACCCCCCCCCCCCCCCACCCCCCCCCCCCCCCACCCCCCCCCCCCCCCACCCCCCCCCCCCCCCACCCCCCCCCCCCCCCACCCCCCCCCCCCCCCACCCCCCCCCCCCCCCACCCCCCCCCCCCCCCACCCCCCCCCCCCCCCACCCCCCCCCCCCCCCACCCCCCCCCCCCCCCACCCCCCCCCCCCCCCACCCCCCCCCCCCCCCACCCCCCCCCCCCCCCACCCCCCCCCCCCCCCACCCCCCCCCCCCCCCACCCCCCCCCCCCCCCACCCCCCCCCCCCCCCACCCCCCCCCCCCCCCACCCCCCCCCCCCCCCACCCCCCCCCCCCCCCACCCCCCCCCCCCCCCACCCCCCCCCCCCCCCACCCCCCCCCCCCCCCACCCCCCCCCCCCCCCACCCCCCCCCCCCCCCACCCCCCCCCCCCCCCACCCCCCCCCCCCCCCACCCCCCCCCCCCCCCACCCCCCCCCCCCCCCACCCCCCCCCCCCCCCACCCCCCCCCCCCCCCACCCCCCCCCCCCCCCACCCCCCCCCCCCCCCACCCCCCCCCCCCCCCACCCCCCCCCCCCCCCACCCCCCCCCCCCCCCACCCCCCCCCCCCCCCACCCCCCCCCCCCCCCACCCCCCCCCCCCCCCACCCCCCCCCCCCCCCACCCCCCCCCCCCCCCACCCCCCCCCCCCCCCACCCCCCCCCCCCCCCACCCCCCCCCCCCCCCACCCCCCCCCCCCCCCACCCCCCCCCCCCCCCACCCCCCCCCCCCCCCACCCCCCCCCCCCCCCACCCCCCCCCCCCCCCACCCCCCCCCCCCCCCACCCCCCCCCCCCCCCACCCCCCCCCCCCCCCACCCCCCCCCCCCCCCACCCCCCCCCCCCCCCACCCCCCCCCCCCCCCACCCCCCCCCCCCCCCACCCCCCCCCCCCCCCACCCCCCCCCCCCCCCACCCCCCCCCCCCCCCACCCCCCCCCCCCCCCACCCCCCCCCCCCCCCACCCCCCCCCCCCCCCACCCCCCCCCCCCCCCACCCCCCCCCCCCCCCACCCCCCCCCCCCCCCACCCCCCCCCCCCCCCACCCCCCCCCCCCCCCACCCCCCCCCCCCCCCACCCCCCCCCCCCCCCACCCCCCCCCCCCCCCACCCCCCCCCCCCCCCACCCCCCCCCCCCCCCACCCCCCCCCCCCCCCACCCCCCCCCCCCCCCACCCCCCCCCCCCCCCACCCCCCCCCCCCCCCACCCCCCCCCCCCCCCACCCCCCCCCCCCCCCACCCCCCCCCCCCCCCACCCCCCCCCCCCCCCACCCCCCCCCCCCCCCACCCCCCCCCCCCCCCACCCCCCCCCCCCCCCACCCCCCCCCCCCCCCACCCCCCCCCCCCCCCACCCCCCCCCCCCCCCACCCCCCCCCCCCCCCACCCCCCCCCCCCCCCACCCCCCCCCCCCCCCACCCCCCCCCCCCCCCACCCCCCCCCCCCCCCACCCCCCCCCCCCCCCACCCCCCCCCCCCCCCACCCCCCCCCCCCCCCACCCCCCCCCCCCCCCACCCCCCCCCCCCCCCACCCCCCCCCCCCCCCACCCCCCCCCCCCCCCACCCCCCCCCCCCCCCACCCCCCCCCCCCCCCACCCCCCCCCCCCCCCACCCCCCCCCCCCCCCACCCCCCCCCCCCCCCACCCCCCCCCCCCCCCACCCCCCCCCCCCCCCACCCCCCCCCCCCCCCACCCCCCCCCCCCCCCACCCCCCCCCCCCCCCACCCCCCCCCCCCCCCACCCCCCCCCCCCCCCACCCCCCCCCCCCCCCACCCCCCCCCCCCCCCACCCCCCCCCCCCCCCACCCCCCCCCCCCCCCACCCCCCCCCCCCCCCACCCCCCCCCCCCCCCACCCCCCCCCCCCCCCACCCCCCCCCCCCCCCACCCCCCCCCCCCCCCACCCCCCCCCCCCCCCACCCCCCCCCCCCCCCACCCCCCCCCCCCCCCACCCCCCCCCCCCCCCACCCCCCCCCCCCCCCACCCCCCCCCCCCCCCACCCCCCCCCCCCCCCACCCCCCCCCCCCCCCACCCCCCCCCCCCCCCACCCCCCCCCCCCCCCACCCCCCCCCCCCCCCACCCCCCCCCCCCCCCACCCCCCCCCCCCCCCACCCCCCCCCCCCCCCACCCCCCCCCCCCCCCACCCCCCCCCCCCCCCACCCCCCCCCCCCCCCACCCCCCCCCCCCCCCACCCCCCCCCCCCCCCACCCCCCCCCCCCCCCACCCCCCCCCCCCCCCACCCCCCCCCCCCCCCACCCCCCCCCCCCCCCACCCCCCCCCCCCCCCACCCCCCCCCCCCCCCACCCCCCCCCCCCCCCACCCCCCCCCCCCCCCACCCCCCCCCCCCCCCACCCCCCCCCCCCCCCACCCCCCCCCCCCCCCACCCCCCCCCCCCCCCACCCCCCCCCCCCCCCACCCCCCCCCCCCCCCACCCCCCCCCCCCCCCACCCCCCCCCCCCCCCACCCCCCCCCCCCCCCACCCCCCCCCCCCCCCACCCCCCCCCCCCCCCACCCCCCCCCCCCCCCACCCCCCCCCCCCCCCACCCCCCCCCCCCCCCACCCCCCCCCCCCCCCACCCCCCCCCCCCCCCACCCCCCCCCCCCCCCACCCCCCCCCCCCCCCACCCCCCCCCCCCCCCACCCCCCCCCCCCCCCACCCCCCCCCCCCCCCACCCCCCCCCCCCCCCACCCCCCCCCCCCCCCACCCCCCCCCCCCCCCACCCCCCCCCCCCCCCACCCCCCCCCCCCCCCACCCCCCCCCCCCCCCACCCCCCCCCCCCCCCACCCCCCCCCCCCCCCACCCCCCCCCCCCCCCACCCCCCCCCCCCCCCACCCCCCCCCCCCCCCACCCCCCCCCCCCCCCACCCCCCCCCCCCCCCACCCCCCCCCCCCCCCACCCCCCCCCCCCCCCACCCCCCCCCCCCCCCACCCCCCCCCCCCCCCACCCCCCCCCCCCCCCACCCCCCCCCCCCCCCACCCCCCCCCCCCCCCACCCCCCCCCCCCCCCACCCCCCCCCCCCCCCACCCCCCCCCCCCCCCACCCCCCCCCCCCCCCACCCCCCCCCCCCCCCACCCCCCCCCCCCCCCACCCCCCCCCCCCCCCACCCCCCCCCCCCCCCACCCCCCCCCCCCCCCACCCCCCCCCCCCCCCACCCCCCCCCCCCCCCACCCCCCCCCCCCCCCACCCCCCCCCCCCCCCACCCCCCCCCCCCCCCACCCCCCCCCCCCCCCACCCCCCCCCCCCCCCACCCCCCCCCCCCCCCACCCCCCCCCCCCCCCACCCCCCCCCCCCCCCACCCCCCCCCCCCCCCACCCCCCCCCCCCCCCACCCCCCCCCCCCCCCACCCCCCCCCCCCCCCACCCCCCCCCCCCCCCACCCCCCCCCCCCCCCACCCCCCCCCCCCCCCACCCCCCCCCCCCCCCACCCCCCCCCCCCCCCACCCCCCCCCCCCCCCACCCCCCCCCCCCCCCACCCCCCCCCCCCCCCACCCCCCCCCCCCCCCACCCCCCCCCCCCCCCACCCCCCCCCCCCCCCACCCCCCCCCCCCCCCACCCCCCCCCCCCCCCACCCCCCCCCCCCCCCACCCCCCCCCCCCCCCACCCCCCCCCCCCCCCACCCCCCCCCCCCCCCACCCCCCCCCCCCCCCACCCCCCCCCCCCCCCACCCCCCCCCCCCCCCACCCCCCCCCCCCCCCACCCCCCCCCCCCCCCACCCCCCCCCCCCCCCACCCCCCCCCCCCCCCACCCCCCCCCCCCCCCACCCCCCCCCCCCCCCACCCCCCCCCCCCCCCACCCCCCCCCCCCCCCACCCCCCCCCCCCCCCACCCCCCCCCCCCCCCACCCCCCCCCCCCCCCACCCCCCCCCCCCCCCACCCCCCCCCCCCCCCACCCCCCCCCCCCCCCACCCCCCCCCCCCCCCACCCCCCCCCCCCCCCACCCCCCCCCCCCCCCACCCCCCCCCCCCCCCACCCCCCCCCCCCCCCACCCCCCCCCCCCCCCACCCCCCCCCCCCCCCACCCCCCCCCCCCCCCACCCCCCCCCCCCCCCACCCCCCCCCCCCCCCACCCCCCCCCCCCCCCACCCCCCCCCCCCCCCACCCCCCCCCCCCCCCACCCCCCCCCCCCCCCACCCCCCCCCCCCCCCACCCCCCCCCCCCCCCACCCCCCCCCCCCCCCACCCCCCCCCCCCCCCACCCCCCCCCCCCCCCACCCCCCCCCCCCCCCACCCCCCCCCCCCCCCACCCCCCCCCCCCCCCACCCCCCCCCCCCCCCACCCCCCCCCCCCCCCACCCCCCCCCCCCCCCACCCCCCCCCCCCCCCACCCCCCCCCCCCCCCACCCCCCCCCCCCCCCACCCCCCCCCCCCCCCACCCCCCCCCCCCCCCACCCCCCCCCCCCCCCACCCCCCCCCCCCCCCACCCCCCCCCCCCCCCACCCCCCCCCCCCCCCACCCCCCCCCCCCCCCACCCCCCCCCCCCCCCACCCCCCCCCCCCCCCACCCCCCCCCCCCCCCACCCCCCCCCCCCCCCACCCCCCCCCCCCCCCACCCCCCCCCCCCCCCACCCCCCCCCCCCCCCACCCCCCCCCCCCCCCACCCCCCCCCCCCCCCACCCCCCCCCCCCCCCACCCCCCCCCCCCCCCACCCCCCCCCCCCCCCACCCCCCCCCCCCCCCACCCCCCCCCCCCCCCACCCCCCCCCCCCCCCACCCCCCCCCCCCCCCACCCCCCCCCCCCCCCACCCCCCCCCCCCCCCACCCCCCCCCCCCCCCACCCCCCCCCCCCCCCACCCCCCCCCCCCCCCACCCCCCCCCCCCCCCACCCCCCCCCCCCCCCACCCCCCCCCCCCCCCACCCCCCCCCCCCCCCACCCCCCCCCCCCCCCACCCCCCCCCCCCCCCACCCCCCCCCCCCCCCACCCCCCCCCCCCCCCACCCCCCCCCCCCCCCACCCCCCCCCCCCCCCACCCCCCCCCCCCCCCACCCCCCCCCCCCCCCACCCCCCCCCCCCCCCACCCCCCCCCCCCCCCACCCCCCCCCCCCCCCACCCCCCCCCCCCCCCACCCCCCCCCCCCCCCACCCCCCCCCCCCCCCACCCCCCCCCCCCCCCACCCCCCCCCCCCCCCACCCCCCCCCCCCCCCACCCCCCCCCCCCCCCACCCCCCCCCCCCCCCACCCCCCCCCCCCCCCACCCCCCCCCCCCCCCACCCCCCCCCCCCCCCACCCCCCCCCCCCCCCACCCCCCCCCCCCCCCACCCCCCCCCCCCCCCACCCCCCCCCCCCCCCACCCCCCCCCCCCCCCACCCCCCCCCCCCCCCACCCCCCCCCCCCCCCACCCCCCCCCCCCCCCACCCCCCCCCCCCCCCACCCCCCCCCCCCCCCACCCCCCCCCCCCCCCACCCCCCCCCCCCCCCACCCCCCCCCCCCCCCACCCCCCCCCCCCCCCACCCCCCCCCCCCCCCACCCCCCCCCCCCCCCACCCCCCCCCCCCCCCACCCCCCCCCCCCCCCACCCCCCCCCCCCCCCACCCCCCCCCCCCCCCACCCCCCCCCCCCCCCACCCCCCCCCCCCCCCACCCCCCCCCCCCCCCACCCCCCCCCCCCCCCACCCCCCCCCCCCCCCACCCCCCCCCCCCCCCACCCCCCCCCCCCCCCACCCCCCCCCCCCCCCACCCCCCCCCCCCCCCACCCCCCCCCCCCCCCACCCCCCCCCCCCCCCACCCCCCCCCCCCCCCACCCCCCCCCCCCCCCACCCCCCCCCCCCCCCACCCCCCCCCCCCCCCACCCCCCCCCCCCCCCACCCCCCCCCCCCCCCACCCCCCCCCCCCCCCACCCCCCCCCCCCCCCACCCCCCCCCCCCCCCACCCCCCCCCCCCCCCACCCCCCCCCCCCCCCACCCCCCCCCCCCCCCACCCCCCCCCCCCCCCACCCCCCCCCCCCCCCACCCCCCCCCCCCCCCACCCCCCCCCCCCCCCACCCCCCCCCCCCCCCACCCCCCCCCCCCCCCACCCCCCCCCCCCCCCACCCCCCCCCCCCCCCACCCCCCCCCCCCCCCACCCCCCCCCCCCCCCACCCCCCCCCCCCCCCACCCCCCCCCCCCCCCACCCCCCCCCCCCCCCACCCCCCCCCCCCCCCACCCCCCCCCCCCCCCACCCCCCCCCCCCCCCACCCCCCCCCCCCCCCACCCCCCCCCCCCCCCACCCCCCCCCCCCCCCACCCCCCCCCCCCCCCACCCCCCCCCCCCCCCACCCCCCCCCCCCCCCACCCCCCCCCCCCCCCACCCCCCCCCCCCCCCACCCCCCCCCCCCCCCACCCCCCCCCCCCCCCACCCCCCCCCCCCCCCACCCCCCCCCCCCCCCACCCCCCCCCCCCCCCACCCCCCCCCCCCCCCACCCCCCCCCCCCCCCACCCCCCCCCCCCCCCACCCCCCCCCCCCCCCACCCCCCCCCCCCCCCACCCCCCCCCCCCCCCACCCCCCCCCCCCCCCACCCCCCCCCCCCCCCACCCCCCCCCCCCCCCACCCCCCCCCCCCCCCACCCCCCCCCCCCCCCACCCCCCCCCCCCCCCACCCCCCCCCCCCCCCACCCCCCCCCCCCCCCACCCCCCCCCCCCCCCACCCCCCCCCCCCCCCACCCCCCCCCCCCCCCACCCCCCCCCCCCCCCACCCCCCCCCCCCCCCACCCCCCCCCCCCCCCACCCCCCCCCCCCCCCACCCCCCCCCCCCCCCACCCCCCCCCCCCCCCACCCCCCCCCCCCCCCACCCCCCCCCCCCCCCACCCCCCCCCCCCCCCACCCCCCCCCCCCCCCACCCCCCCCCCCCCCCACCCCCCCCCCCCCCCACCCCCCCCCCCCCCCACCCCCCCCCCCCCCCACCCCCCCCCCCCCCCACCCCCCCCCCCCCCCACCCCCCCCCCCCCCCACCCCCCCCCCCCCCCACCCCCCCCCCCCCCCACCCCCCCCCCCCCCCACCCCCCCCCCCCCCCACCCCCCCCCCCCCCCACCCCCCCCCCCCCCCACCCCCCCCCCCCCCCACCCCCCCCCCCCCCCACCCCCCCCCCCCCCCACCCCCCCCCCCCCCCACCCCCCCCCCCCCCCACCCCCCCCCCCCCCCACCCCCCCCCCCCCCCACCCCCCCCCCCCCCCACCCCCCCCCCCCCCCACCCCCCCCCCCCCCCACCCCCCCCCCCCCCCACCCCCCCCCCCCCCCACCCCCCCCCCCCCCCACCCCCCCCCCCCCCCACCCCCCCCCCCCCCCACCCCCCCCCCCCCCCACCCCCCCCCCCCCCCACCCCCCCCCCCCCCCACCCCCCCCCCCCCCCACCCCCCCCCCCCCCCACCCCCCCCCCCCCCCACCCCCCCCCCCCCCCACCCCCCCCCCCCCCCACCCCCCCCCCCCCCCACCCCCCCCCCCCCCCACCCCCCCCCCCCCCCACCCCCCCCCCCCCCCACCCCCCCCCCCCCCCACCCCCCCCCCCCCCCACCCCCCCCCCCCCCCACCCCCCCCCCCCCCCACCCCCCCCCCCCCCCACCCCCCCCCCCCCCCACCCCCCCCCCCCCCCACCCCCCCCCCCCCCCACCCCCCCCCCCCCCCACCCCCCCCCCCCCCCACCCCCCCCCCCCCCCACCCCCCCCCCCCCCCACCCCCCCCCCCCCCCACCCCCCCCCCCCCCCACCCCCCCCCCCCCCCACCCCCCCCCCCCCCCACCCCCCCCCCCCCCCACCCCCCCCCCCCCCCACCCCCCCCCCCCCCCACCCCCCCCCCCCCCCACCCCCCCCCCCCCCCACCCCCCCCCCCCCCCACCCCCCCCCCCCCCCACCCCCCCCCCCCCCCACCCCCCCCCCCCCCCACCCCCCCCCCCCCCCACCCCCCCCCCCCCCCACCCCCCCCCCCCCCCACCCCCCCCCCCCCCCACCCCCCCCCCCCCCCACCCCCCCCCCCCCCCACCCCCCCCCCCCCCCACCCCCCCCCCCCCCCACCCCCCCCCCCCCCCACCCCCCCCCCCCCCCACCCCCCCCCCCCCCCACCCCCCCCCCCCCCCACCCCCCCCCCCCCCCACCCCCCCCCCCCCCCACCCCCCCCCCCCCCCACCCCCCCCCCCCCCCACCCCCCCCCCCCCCCACCCCCCCCCCCCCCCACCCCCCCCCCCCCCCACCCCCCCCCCCCCCCACCCCCCCCCCCCCCCACCCCCCCCCCCCCCCACCCCCCCCCCCCCCCACCCCCCCCCCCCCCCACCCCCCCCCCCCCCCACCCCCCCCCCCCCCCACCCCCCCCCCCCCCCACCCCCCCCCCCCCCCACCCCCCCCCCCCCCCACCCCCCCCCCCCCCCACCCCCCCCCCCCCCCACCCCCCCCCCCCCCCACCCCCCCCCCCCCCCACCCCCCCCCCCCCCCACCCCCCCCCCCCCCCACCCCCCCCCCCCCCCACCCCCCCCCCCCCCCACCCCCCCCCCCCCCCACCCCCCCCCCCCCCCACCCCCCCCCCCCCCCACCCCCCCCCCCCCCCACCCCCCCCCCCCCCCACCCCCCCCCCCCCCCACCCCCCCCCCCCCCCACCCCCCCCCCCCCCCACCCCCCCCCCCCCCCACCCCCCCCCCCCCCCACCCCCCCCCCCCCCCACCCCCCCCCCCCCCCACCCCCCCCCCCCCCCACCCCCCCCCCCCCCCACCCCCCCCCCCCCCCACCCCCCCCCCCCCCCACCCCCCCCCCCCCCCACCCCCCCCCCCCCCCACCCCCCCCCCCCCCCACCCCCCCCCCCCCCCACCCCCCCCCCCCCCCACCCCCCCCCCCCCCCACCCCCCCCCCCCCCCACCCCCCCCCCCCCCCACCCCCCCCCCCCCCCACCCCCCCCCCCCCCCACCCCCCCCCCCCCCCACCCCCCCCCCCCCCCACCCCCCCCCCCCCCCACCCCCCCCCCCCCCCACCCCCCCCCCCCCCCACCCCCCCCCCCCCCCACCCCCCCCCCCCCCCACCCCCCCCCCCCCCCACCCCCCCCCCCCCCCACCCCCCCCCCCCCCCACCCCCCCCCCCCCCCACCCCCCCCCCCCCCCACCCCCCCCCCCCCCCACCCCCCCCCCCCCCCACCCCCCCCCCCCCCCACCCCCCCCCCCCCCCACCCCCCCCCCCCCCCACCCCCCCCCCCCCCCACCCCCCCCCCCCCCCACCCCCCCCCCCCCCCACCCCCCCCCCCCCCCACCCCCCCCCCCCCCCACCCCCCCCCCCCCCCACCCCCCCCCCCCCCCACCCCCCCCCCCCCCCACCCCCCCCCCCCCCCACCCCCCCCCCCCCCCACCCCCCCCCCCCCCCACCCCCCCCCCCCCCCACCCCCCCCCCCCCCCACCCCCCCCCCCCCCCACCCCCCCCCCCCCCCACCCCCCCCCCCCCCCACCCCCCCCCCCCCCCACCCCCCCCCCCCCCCACCCCCCCCCCCCCCCACCCCCCCCCCCCCCCACCCCCCCCCCCCCCCACCCCCCCCCCCCCCCACCCCCCCCCCCCCCCACCCCCCCCCCCCCCCACCCCCCCCCCCCCCCACCCCCCCCCCCCCCCACCCCCCCCCCCCCCCACCCCCCCCCCCCCCCACCCCCCCCCCCCCCCACCCCCCCCCCCCCCCACCCCCCCCCCCCCCCACCCCCCCCCCCCCCCACCCCCCCCCCCCCCCACCCCCCCCCCCCCCCACCCCCCCCCCCCCCCACCCCCCCCCCCCCCCACCCCCCCCCCCCCCCACCCCCCCCCCCCCCCACCCCCCCCCCCCCCCACCCCCCCCCCCCCCCACCCCCCCCCCCCCCCACCCCCCCCCCCCCCCACCCCCCCCCCCCCCCACCCCCCCCCCCCCCCACCCCCCCCCCCCCCCACCCCCCCCCCCCCCCACCCCCCCCCCCCCCCACCCCCCCCCCCCCCCACCCCCCCCCCCCCCCACCCCCCCCCCCCCCCACCCCCCCCCCCCCCCACCCCCCCCCCCCCCCACCCCCCCCCCCCCCCACCCCCCCCCCCCCCCACCCCCCCCCCCCCCCACCCCCCCCCCCCCCCACCCCCCCCCCCCCCCACCCCCCCCCCCCCCCACCCCCCCCCCCCCCCACCCCCCCCCCCCCCCACCCCCCCCCCCCCCCACCCCCCCCCCCCCCCACCCCCCCCCCCCCCCACCCCCCCCCCCCCCCACCCCCCCCCCCCCCCACCCCCCCCCCCCCCCACCCCCCCCCCCCCCCACCCCCCCCCCCCCCCACCCCCCCCCCCCCCCACCCCCCCCCCCCCCCACCCCCCCCC
The DNA here is from genome assembly GCF_021028975.2 of Sphaerodactylus townsendi. Lineage (NCBI taxonomy): Eukaryota > Metazoa > Chordata > Lepidosauria > Squamata > Sphaerodactylidae > Sphaerodactylus > Sphaerodactylus townsendi. The sequence continues at coordinate 11,394,066 of NC_059441.1, forward strand.
CCCCCCACCCCCCCCCCCCCCCACCCCCCCCCCCCCCCACCCCCCCCCCCCCCCACCCCCCCCCCCCCCCACCCCCCCCCCCCCCCACCCCCCCCCCCCCCCACCCCCCCCCCCCCCCACCCCCCCCCCCCCCCACCCCCCCCCCCCCCCACCCCCCCCCCCCCCCACCCCCCCCCCCCCCCACCCCCCCCCCCCCCCACCCCCCCCCCCCCCCACCCCCCCCCCCCCCCACCCCCCCCCCCCCCCACCCCCCCCCCCCCCCACCCCCCCCCCCCCCCACCCCCCCCCCCCCCCACCCCCCCCCCCCCCCACCCCCCCCCCCCCCCACCCCCCCCCCCCCCCACCCCCCCCCCCCCCCACCCCCCCCCCCCCCCACCCCCCCCCCCCCCCACCCCCCCCCCCCCCCACCCCCCCCCCCCCCCACCCCCCCCCCCCCCCACCCCCCCCCCCCCCCACCCCCCCCCCCCCCCACCCCCCCCCCCCCCCACCCCCCCCCCCCCCCACCCCCCCCCCCCCCCACCCCCCCCCCCCCCCACCCCCCCCCCCCCCCACCCCCCCCCCCCCCCACCCCCCCCCCCCCCCACCCCCCCCCCCCCCCACCCCCCCCCCCCCCCACCCCCCCCCCCCCCCACCCCCCCCCCCCCCCACCCCCCCCCCCCCCCACCCCCCCCCCCCCCCACCCCCCCCCCCCCCCACCCCCCCCCCCCCCCACCCCCCCCCCCCCCCACCCCCCCCCCCCCCCACCCCCCCCCCCCCCCACCCCCCCCCCCCCCCACCCCCCCCCCCCCCCACCCCCCCCCCCCCCCACCCCCCCCCCCCCCCACCCCCCCCCCCCCCCACCCCCCCCCCCCCCCACCCCCCCCCCCCCCCACCCCCCCCCCCCCCCACCCCCCCCCCCCCCCACCCCCCCCCCCCCCCACCCCCCCCCCCCCCCACCCCCCCCCCCCCCCACCCCCCCCCCCCCCCACCCCCCCCCCCCCCCACCCCCCCCCCCCCCCACCCCCCCCCCCCCCCACCCCCCCCCCCCCCCACCCCCCCCCCCCCCCACCCCCCCCCCCCCCCACCCCCCCCCCCCCCCACCCCCCCCCCCCCCCACCCCCCCCCCCCCCCACCCCCCCCCCCCCCCACCCCCCCCCCCCCCCACCCCCCCCCCCCCCCACCCCCCCCCCCCCCCACCCCCCCCCCCCCCCACCCCCCCCCCCCCCCACCCCCCCCCCCCCCCACCCCCCCCCCCCCCCACCCCCCCCCCCCCCCACCCCCCCCCCCCCCCACCCCCCCCCCCCCCCACCCCCCCCCCCCCCCACCCCCCCCCCCCCCCACCCCCCCCCCCCCCCACCCCCCCCCCCCCCCACCCCCCCCCCCCCCCACCCCCCCCCCCCCCCACCCCCCCCCCCCCCCACCCCCCCCCCCCCCCACCCCCCCCCCCCCCCACCCCCCCCCCCCCCCACCCCCCCCCCCCCCCACCCCCCCCCCCCCCCACCCCCCCCCCCCCCCACCCCCCCCCCCCCCCACCCCCCCCCCCCCCCACCCCCCCCCCCCCCCACCCCCCCCCCCCCCCACCCCCCCCCCCCCCCACCCCCCCCCCCCCCCACCCCCCCCCCCCCCCACCCCCCCCCCCCCCCACCCCCCCCCCCCCCCACCCCCCCCCCCCCCCACCCCCCCCCCCCCCCACCCCCCCCCCCCCCCACCCCCCCCCCCCCCCACCCCCCCCCCCCCCCACCCCCCCCCCCCCCCACCCCCCCCCCCCCCCACCCCCCCCCCCCCCCACCCCCCCCCCCCCCCACCCCCCCCCCCCCCCACCCCCCCCCCCCCCCACCCCCCCCCCCCCCCACCCCCCCCCCCCCCCACCCCCCCCCCCCCCCACCCCCCCCCCCCCCCACCCCCCCCCCCCCCCACCCCCCCCCCCCCCCACCCCCCCCCCCCCCCACCCCCCCCCCCCCCCACCCCCCCCCCCCCCCACCCCCCCCCCCCCCCACCCCCCCCCCCCCCCACCCCCCCCCCCCCCCACCCCCCCCCCCCCCCACCCCCCCCCCCCCCCACCCCCCCCCCCCCCCACCCCCCCCCCCCCCCACCCCCCCCCCCCCCCACCCCCCCCCCCCCCCACCCCCCCCCCCCCCCACCCCCCCCCCCCCCCACCCCCCCCCCCCCCCACCCCCCCCCCCCCCCACCCCCCCCCCCCCCCACCCCCCCCCCCCCCCACCCCCCCCCCCCCCCACCCCCCCCCCCCCCCACCCCCCCCCCCCCCCACCCCCCCCCCCCCCCACCCCCCCCCCCCCCCACCCCCCCCCCCCCCCACCCCCCCCCCCCCCCACCCCCCCCCCCCCCCACCCCCCCCCCCCCCCACCCCCCCCCCCCCCCACCCCCCCCCCCCCCCACCCCCCCCCCCCCCCACCCCCCCCCCCCCCCACCCCCCCCCCCCCCCACCCCCCCCCCCCCCCACCCCCCCCCCCCCCCACCCCCCCCCCCCCCCACCCCCCCCCCCCCCCACCCCCCCCCCCCCCCACCCCCCCCCCCCCCCACCCCCCCCCCCCCCCACCCCCCCCCCCCCCCACCCCCCCCCCCCCCCACCCCCCCCCCCCCCCACCCCCCCCCCCCCCCACCCCCCCCCCCCCCCACCCCCCCCCCCCCCCACCCCCCCCCCCCCCCACCCCCCCCCCCCCCCACCCCCCCCCCCCCCCACCCCCCCCCCCCCCCACCCCCCCCCCCCCCCACCCCCCCCCCCCCCCACCCCCCCCCCCCCCCACCCCCCCCCCCCCCCACCCCCCCCCCCCCCCACCCCCCCCCCCCCCCACCCCCCCCCCCCCCCACCCCCCCCCCCCCCCACCCCCCCCCCCCCCCACCCCCCCCCCCCCCCACCCCCCCCCCCCCCCACCCCCCCCCCCCCCCACCCCCCCCCCCCCCCACCCCCCCCCCCCCCCACCCCCCCCCCCCCCCACCCCCCCCCCCCCCCACCCCCCCCCCCCCCCACCCCCCCCCCCCCCCACCCCCCCCCCCCCCCACCCCCCCCCCCCCCCACCCCCCCCCCCCCCCACCCCCCCCCCCCCCCACCCCCCCCCCCCCCCACCCCCCCCCCCCCCCACCCCCCCCCCCCCCCACCCCCCCCCCCCCCCACCCCCCCCCCCCCCCACCCCCCCCCCCCCCCACCCCCCCCCCCCCCCACCCCCCCCCCCCCCCACCCCCCCCCCCCCCCACCCCCCCCCCCCCCCACCCCCCCCCCCCCCCACCCCCCCCCCCCCCCACCCCCCCCCCCCCCCACCCCCCCCCCCCCCCACCCCCCCCCCCCCCCACCCCCCCCCCCCCCCACCCCCCCCCCCCCCCACCCCCCCCCCCCCCCACCCCCCCCCCCCCCCACCCCCCCCCCCCCCCACCCCCCCCCCCCCCCACCCCCCCCCCCCCCCACCCCCCCCCCCCCCCACCCCCCCCCCCCCCCACCCCCCCCCCCCCCCACCCCCCCCCCCCCCCACCCCCCCCCCCCCCCACCCCCCCCCCCCCCCACCCCCCCCCCCCCCCACCCCCCCCCCCCCCCACCCCCCCCCCCCCCCACCCCCCCCCCCCCCCACCCCCCCCCCCCCCCACCCCCCCCCCCCCCCACCCCCCCCCCCCCCCACCCCCCCCCCCCCCCACCCCCCCCCCCCCCCACCCCCCCCCCCCCCCACCCCCCCCCCCCCCCACCCCCCCCCCCCCCCACCCCCCCCCCCCCCCACCCCCCCCCCCCCCCACCCCCCCCCCCCCCCACCCCCCCCCCCCCCCACCCCCCCCCCCCCCCACCCCCCCCCCCCCCCACCCCCCCCCCCCCCCACCCCCCCCCCCCCCCACCCCCCCCCCCCCCCACCCCCCCCCCCCCCCACCCCCCCCCCCCCCCACCCCCCCCCCCCCCCACCCCCCCCCCCCCCCACCCCCCCCCCCCCCCACCCCCCCCCCCCCCCACCCCCCCCCCCCCCCACCCCCCCCCCCCCCCACCCCCCCCCCCCCCCACCCCCCCCCCCCCCCACCCCCCCCCCCCCCCACCCCCCCCCCCCCCCACCCCCCCCCCCCCCCACCCCCCCCCCCCCCCACCCCCCCCCCCCCCCACCCCCCCCCCCCCCCACCCCCCCCCCCCCCCACCCCCCCCCCCCCCCACCCCCCCCCCCCCCCACCCCCCCCCCCCCCCACCCCCCCCCCCCCCCACCCCCCCCCCCCCCCACCCCCCCCCCCCCCCACCCCCCCCCCCCCCCACCCCCCCCCCCCCCCACCCCCCCCCCCCCCCACCCCCCCCCCCCCCCACCCCCCCCCCCCCCCACCCCCCCCCCCCCCCACCCCCCCCCCCCCCCACCCCCCCCCCCCCCCACCCCCCCCCCCCCCCACCCCCCCCCCCCCCCACCCCCCCCCCCCCCCACCCCCCCCCCCCCCCACCCCCCCCCCCCCCCACCCCCCCCCCCCCCCACCCCCCCCCCCCCCCACCCCCCCCCCCCCCCACCCCCCCCCCCCCCCACCCCCCCCCCCCCCCACCCCCCCCCCCCCCCACCCCCCCCCCCCCCCACCCCCCCCCCCCCCCACCCCCCCCCCCCCCCACCCCCCCCCCCCCCCACCCCCCCCCCCCCCCACCCCCCCCCCCCCCCACCCCCCCCCCCCCCCACCCCCCCCCCCCCCCACCCCCCCCCCCCCCCACCCCCCCCCCCCCCCACCCCCCCCCCCCCCCACCCCCCCCCCCCCCCACCCCCCCCCCCCCCCACCCCCCCCCCCCCCCACCCCCCCCCCCCCCCACCCCCCCCCCCCCCCACCCCCCCCCCCCCCCACCCCCCCCCCCCCCCACCCCCCCCCCCCCCCACCCCCCCCCCCCCCCACCCCCCCCCCCCCCCACCCCCCCCCCCCCCCACCCCCCCCCCCCCCCACCCCCCCCCCCCCCCACCCCCCCCCCCCCCCACCCCCCCCCCCCCCCACCCCCCCCCCCCCCCACCCCCCCCCCCCCCCACCCCCCCCCCCCCCCACCCCCCCCCCCCCCCACCCCCCCCCCCCCCCACCCCCCCCCCCCCCCACCCCCCCCCCCCCCCACCCCCCCCCCCCCCCACCCCCCCCCCCCCCCACCCCCCCCCCCCCCCACCCCCCCCCCCCCCCACCCCCCCCCCCCCCCACCCCCCCCCCCCCCCACCCCCCCCCCCCCCCACCCCCCCCCCCCCCCACCCCCCCCCCCCCCCACCCCCCCCCCCCCCCACCCCCCCCCCCCCCCACCCCCCCCCCCCCCCACCCCCCCCCCCCCCCACCCCCCCCCCCCCCCACCCCCCCCCCCCCCCACCCCCCCCCCCCCCCACCCCCCCCCCCCCCCACCCCCCCCCCCCCCCACCCCCCCCCCCCCCCACCCCCCCCCCCCCCCACCCCCCCCCCCCCCCACCCCCCCCCCCCCCCACCCCCCCCCCCCCCCACCCCCCCCCCCCCCCACCCCCCCCCCCCCCCACCCCCCCCCCCCCCCACCCCCCCCCCCCCCCACCCCCCCCCCCCCCCACCCCCCCCCCCCCCCACCCCCCCCCCCCCCCACCCCCCCCCCCCCCCACCCCCCCCCCCCCCCACCCCCCCCCCCCCCCACCCCCCCCCCCCCCCACCCCCCCCCCCCCCCACCCCCCCCCCCCCCCACCCCCCCCCCCCCCCACCCCCCCCCCCCCCCACCCCCCCCCCCCCCCACCCCCCCCCCCCCCCACCCCCCCCCCCCCCCACCCCCCCCCCCCCCCACCCCCCCCCCCCCCCACCCCCCCCCCCCCCCACCCCCCCCCCCCCCCACCCCCCCCCCCCCCCACCCCCCCCCCCCCCCACCCCCCCCCCCCCCCACCCCCCCCCCCCCCCACCCCCCCCCCCCCCCACCCCCCCCCCCCCCCACCCCCCCCCCCCCCCACCCCCCCCCCCCCCCACCCCCCCCCCCCCCCACCCCCCCCCCCCCCCACCCCCCCCCCCCCCCACCCCCCCCCCCCCCCACCCCCCCCCCCCCCCACCCCCCCCCCCCCCCACCCCCCCCCCCCCCCACCCCCCCCCCCCCCCACCCCCCCCCCCCCCCACCCCCCCCCCCCCCCACCCCCCCCCCCCCCCACCCCCCCCCCCCCCCACCCCCCCCCCCCCCCACCCCCCCCCCCCCCCACCCCCCCCCCCCCCCACCCCCCCCCCCCCCCACCCCCCCCCCCCCCCACCCCCCCCCCCCCCCACCCCCCCCCCCCCCCACCCCCCCCCCCCCCCACCCCCCCCCCCCCCCACCCCCCCCCCCCCCCACCCCCCCCCCCCCCCACCCCCCCCCCCCCCCACCCCCCCCCCCCCCCACCCCCCCCCCCCCCCACCCCCCCCCCCCCCCACCCCCCCCCCCCCCCACCCCCCCCCCCCCCCACCCCCCCCCCCCCCCACCCCCCCCCCCCCCCACCCCCCCCCCCCCCCACCCCCCCCCCCCCCCACCCCCCCCCCCCCCCACCCCCCCCCCCCCCCACCCCCCCCCCCCCCCACCCCCCCCCCCCCCCACCCCCCCCCCCCCCCACCCCCCCCCCCCCCCACCCCCCCCCCCCCCCACCCCCCCCCCCCCCCACCCCCCCCCCCCCCCACCCCCCCCCCCCCCCACCCCCCCCCCCCCCCACCCCCCCCCCCCCCCACCCCCCCCCCCCCCCACCCCCCCCCCCCCCCACCCCCCCCCCCCCCCACCCCCCCCCCCCCCCACCCCCCCCCCCCCCCACCCCCCCCCCCCCCCACCCCCCCCCCCCCCCACCCCCCCCCCCCCCCACCCCCCCCCCCCCCCACCCCCCCCCCCCCCCACCCCCCCCCCCCCCCACCCCCCCCCCCCCCCACCCCCCCCCCCCCCCACCCCCCCCCCCCCCCACCCCCCCCCCCCCCCACCCCCCCCCCCCCCCACCCCCCCCCCCCCCCACCCCCCCCCCCCCCCACCCCCCCCCCCCCCCACCCCCCCCCCCCCCCACCCCCCCCCCCCCCCACCCCCCCCCCCCCCCACCCCCCCCCCCCCCCACCCCCCCCCCCCCCCACCCCCCCCCCCCCCCACCCCCCCCCCCCCCCACCCCCCCCCCCCCCCACCCCCCCCCCCCCCCACCCCCCCCCCCCCCCACCCCCCCCCCCCCCCACCCCCCCCCCCCCCCACCCCCCCCCCCCCCCACCCCCCCCCCCCCCCACCCCCCCCCCCCCCCACCCCCCCCCCCCCCCACCCCCCCCCCCCCCCACCCCCCCCCCCCCCCACCCCCCCCCCCCCCCACCCCCCCCCCCCCCCACCCCCCCCCCCCCCCACCCCCCCCCCCCCCCACCCCCCCCCCCCCCCACCCCCCCCCCCCCCCACCCCCCCCCCCCCCCACCCCCCCCCCCCCCCACCCCCCCCCCCCCCCACCCCCCCCCCCCCCCACCCCCCCCCCCCCCCACCCCCCCCCCCCCCCACCCCCCCCCCCCCCCACCCCCCCCCCCCCCCACCCCCCCCCCCCCCCACCCCCCCCCCCCCCCACCCCCCCCCCCCCCCACCCCCCCCCCCCCCCACCCCCCCCCCCCCCCACCCCCCCCCCCCCCCACCCCCCCCCCCCCCCACCCCCCCCCCCCCCCACCCCCCCCCCCCCCCACCCCCCCCCCCCCCCACCCCCCCCCCCCCCCACCCCCCCCCCCCCCCACCCCCCCCCCCCCCCACCCCCCCCCCCCCCCACCCCCCCCCCCCCCCACCCCCCCCCCCCCCCACCCCCCCCCCCCCCCACCCCCCCCCCCCCCCACCCCCCCCCCCCCCCACCCCCCCCCCCCCCCACCCCCCCCCCCCCCCACCCCCCCCCCCCCCCACCCCCCCCCCCCCCCACCCCCCCCCCCCCCCACCCCCCCCCCCCCCCACCCCCCCCCCCCCCCACCCCCCCCCCCCCCCACCCCCCCCCCCCCCCACCCCCCCCCCCCCCCACCCCCCCCCCCCCCCACCCCCCCCCCCCCCCACCCCCCCCCCCCCCCACCCCCCCCCCCCCCCACCCCCCCCCCCCCCCACCCCCCCCCCCCCCCACCCCCCCCCCCCCCCACCCCCCCCCCCCCCCACCCCCCCCCCCCCCCACCCCCCCCCCCCCCCACCCCCCCCCCCCCCCACCCCCCCCCCCCCCCACCCCCCCCCCCCCCCACCCCCCCCCCCCCCCACCCCCCCCCCCCCCCACCCCCCCCCCCCCCCACCCCCCCCCCCCCCCACCCCCCCCCCCCCCCACCCCCCCCCCCCCCCACCCCCCCCCCCCCCCACCCCCCCCCCCCCCCACCCCCCCCCCCCCCCACCCCCCCCCCCCCCCACCCCCCCCCCCCCCCACCCCCCCCCCCCCCCACCCCCCCCCCCCCCCACCCCCCCCCCCCCCCACCCCCCCCCCCCCCCACCCCCCCCCCCCCCCACCCCCCCCCCCCCCCACCCCCCCCCCCCCCCACCCCCCCCCCCCCCCACCCCCCCCCCCCCCCACCCCCCCCCCCCCCCACCCCCCCCCCCCCCCACCCCCCCCCCCCCCCACCCCCCCCCCCCCCCACCCCCCCCCCCCCCCACCCCCCCCCCCCCCCACCCCCCCCCCCCCCCACCCCCCCCCCCCCCCACCCCCCCCCCCCCCCACCCCCCCCCCCCCCCACCCCCCCCCCCCCCCACCCCCCCCCCCCCCCACCCCCCCCCCCCCCCACCCCCCCCCCCCCCCACCCCCCCCCCCCCCCACCCCCCCCCCCCCCCACCCCCCCCCCCCCCCACCCCCCCCCCCCCCCACCCCCCCCCCCCCCCACCCCCCCCCCCCCCCACCCCCCCCCCCCCCCACCCCCCCCCCCCCCCACCCCCCCCCCCCCCCACCCCCCCCCCCCCCCACCCCCCCCCCCCCCCACCCCCCCCCCCCCCCACCCCCCCCCCCCCCCACCCCCCCCCCCCCCCACCCCCCCCCCCCCCCACCCCCCCCCCCCCCCACCCCCCCCCCCCCCCACCCCCCCCCCCCCCCACCCCCCCCCCCCCCCACCCCCCCCCCCCCCCACCCCCCCCCCCCCCCACCCCCCCCCCCCCCCACCCCCCCCCCCCCCCACCCCCCCCCCCCCCCACCCCCCCCCCCCCCCACCCCCCCCCCCCCCCACCCCCCCCCCCCCCCACCCCCCCCCCCCCCCACCCCCCCCCCCCCCCACCCCCCCCCCCCCCCACCCCCCCCCCCCCCCACCCCCCCCCCCCCCCACCCCCCCCCCCCCCCACCCCCCCCCCCCCCCACCCCCCCCCCCCCCCACCCCCCCCCCCCCCCACCCCCCCCCCCCCCCACCCCCCCCCCCCCCCACCCCCCCCCCCCCCCACCCCCCCCCCCCCCCACCCCCCCCCCCCCCCACCCCCCCCCCCCCCCACCCCCCCCCCCCCCCACCCCCCCCCCCCCCCACCCCCCCCCCCCCCCACCCCCCCCCCCCCCCACCCCCCCCCCCCCCCACCCCCCCCCCCCCCCACCCCCCCCCCCCCCCACCCCCCCCCCCCCCCACCCCCCCCCCCCCCCACCCCCCCCCCCCCCCACCCCCCCCCCCCCCCACCCCCCCCCCCCCCCACCCCCCCCCCCCCCCACCCCCCCCCCCCCCCACCCCCCCCCCCCCCCACCCCCCCCCCCCCCCACCCCCCCCCCCCCCCACCCCCCCCCCCCCCCACCCCCCCCCCCCCCCACCCCCCCCCCCCCCCACCCCCCCCCCCCCCCACCCCCCCCCCCCCCCACCCCCCCCCCCCCCCACCCCCCCCCCCCCCCACCCCCCCCCCCCCCCACCCCCCCCCCCCCCCACCCCCCCCCCCCCCCACCCCCCCCCCCCCCCACCCCCCCCCCCCCCCACCCCCCCCCCCCCCCACCCCCCCCCCCCCCCACCCCCCCCCCCCCCCACCCCCCCCCCCCCCCACCCCCCCCCCCCCCCACCCCCCCCCCCCCCCACCCCCCCCCCCCCCCACCCCCCCCCCCCCCCACCCCCCCCCCCCCCCACCCCCCCCCCCCCCCACCCCCCCCCCCCCCCACCCCCCCCCCCCCCCACCCCCCCCCCCCCCCACCCCCCCCCCCCCCCACCCCCCCCCCCCCCCACCCCCCCCCCCCCCCACCCCCCCCCCCCCCCACCCCCCCCCCCCCCCACCCCCCCCCCCCCCCACCCCCCCCCCCCCCCACCCCCCCCCCCCCCCACCCCCCCCCCCCCCCACCCCCCCCCCCCCCCACCCCCCCCCCCCCCCACCCCCCCCCCCCCCCACCCCCCCCCCCCCCCACCCCCCCCCCCCCCCACCCCCCCCCCCCCCCACCCCCCCCCCCCCCCACCCCCCCCCCCCCCCACCCCCCCCCCCCCCCACCCCCCCCCCCCCCCACCCCCCCCCCCCCCCACCCCCCCCCCCCCCCACCCCCCCCCCCCCCCACCCCCCCCCCCCCCCACCCCCCCCCCCCCCCACCCCCCCCCCCCCCCACCCCCCCCCCCCCCCACCCCCCCCCCCCCCCACCCCCCCCCCCCCCCACCCCCCCCCCCCCCCACCCCCCCCCCCCCCCACCCCCCCCCCCCCCCACCCCCCCCCCCCCCCACCCCCCCCCCCCCCCACCCCCCCCCCCCCCCACCCCCCCCCCCCCCCACCCCCCCCCCCCCCCACCCCCCCCCCCCCCCACCCCCCCCCCCCCCCACCCCCCCCCCCCCCCACCCCCCCCCCCCCCCACCCCCCCCCCCCCCCACCCCCCCCCCCCCCCACCCCCCCCCCCCCCCACCCCCCCCCCCCCCCACCCCCCCCCCCCCCCACCCCCCCCCCCCCCCACCCCCCCCCCCCCCCACCCCCCCCCCCCCCCACCCCCCCCCCCCCCCACCCCCCCCCCCCCCCACCCCCCCCCCCCCCCACCCCCCCCCCCCCCCACCCCCCCCCCCCCCCACCCCCCCCCCCCCCCACCCCCCCCCCCCCCCACCCCCCCCCCCCCCCACCCCCCCCCCCCCCCACCCCCCCCCCCCCCCACCCCCCCCCCCCCCCACCCCCCCCCCCCCCCACCCCCCCCCCCCCCCACCCCCCCCCCCCCCCACCCCCCCCCCCCCCCACCCCCCCCCCCCCCCACCCCCCCCCCCCCCCACCCCCCCCCCCCCCCACCCCCCCCCCCCCCCACCCCCCCCCCCCCCCACCCCCCCCCCCCCCCACCCCCCCCCCCCCCCACCCCCCCCCCCCCCCACCCCCCCCCCCCCCCACCCCCCCCCCCCCCCACCCCCCCCCCCCCCCACCCCCCCCCCCCCCCACCCCCCCCCCCCCCCACCCCCCCCCCCCCCCACCCCCCCCCCCCCCCACCCCCCCCCCCCCCCACCCCCCCCCCCCCCCACCCCCCCCCCCCCCCACCCCCCCCCCCCCCCACCCCCCCCCCCCCCCACCCCCCCCCCCCCCCACCCCCCCCCCCCCCCACCCCCCCCCCCCCCCACCCCCCCCCCCCCCCACCCCCCCCCCCCCCCACCCCCCCCCCCCCCCACCCCCCCCCCCCCCCACCCCCCCCCCCCCCCACCCCCCCCCCCCCCCACCCCCCCCCCCCCCCACCCCCCCCCCCCCCCACCCCCCCCCCCCCCCACCCCCCCCCCCCCCCACCCCCCCCCCCCCCCACCCCCCCCCCCCCCCACCCCCCCCCCCCCCCACCCCCCCCCCCCCCCACCCCCCCCCCCCCCCACCCCCCCCCCCCCCCACCCCCCCCCCCCCCCACCCCCCCCCCCCCCCACCCCCCCCCCCCCCCACCCCCCCCCCCCCCCACCCCCCCCCCCCCCCACCCCCCCCCCCCCCCACCCCCCCCCCCCCCCACCCCCCCCCCCCCCCACCCCCCCCCCCCCCCACCCCCCCCCCCCCCCACCCCCCCCCCCCCCCACCCCCCCCCCCCCCCACCCCCCCCCCCCCCCACCCCCCCCCCCCCCCACCCCCCCCCCCCCCCACCCCCCCCCCCCCCCACCCCCCCCCCCCCCCACCCCCCCCCCCCCCCACCCCCCCCCCCCCCCACCCCCCCCCCCCCCCACCCCCCCCCCCCCCCACCCCCCCCCCCCCCCACCCCCCCCCCCCCCCACCCCCCCCCCCCCCCACCCCCCCCCCCCCCCACCCCCCCCCCCCCCCACCCCCCCCCCCCCCCACCCCCCCCCCCCCCCACCCCCCCCCCCCCCCACCCCCCCCCCCCCCCACCCCCCCCCCCCCCCACCCCCCCCCCCCCCCACCCCCCCCCCCCCCCACCCCCCCCCCCCCCCACCCCCCCCCCCCCCCACCCCCCCCCCCCCCCACCCCCCCCCCCCCCCACCCCCCCCCCCCCCCACCCCCCCCCCCCCCCACCCCCCCCCCCCCCCACCCCCCCCCCCCCCCACCCCCCCCCCCCCCCACCCCCCCCCCCCCCCACCCCCCCCCCCCCCCACCCCCCCCCCCCCCCACCCCCCCCCCCCCCCACCCCCCCCCCCCCCCACCCCCCCCCCCCCCCACCCCCCCCCCCCCCCACCCCCCCCCCCCCCCACCCCCCCCCCCCCCCACCCCCCCCCCCCCCCACCCCCCCCCCCCCCCACCCCCCCCCCCCCCCACCCCCCCCCCCCCCCACCCCCCCCCCCCCCCACCCCCCCCCCCCCCCACCCCCCCCCCCCCCCACCCCCCCCCCCCCCCACCCCCCCCCCCCCCCACCCCCCCCCCCCCCCACCCCCCCCCCCCCCCACCCCCCCCCCCCCCCACCCCCCCCCCCCCCCACCCCCCCCCCCCCCCACCCCCCCCCCCCCCCACCCCCCCCCCCCCCCACCCCCCCCCCCCCCCACCCCCCCCCCCCCCCACCCCCCCCCCCCCCCACCCCCCCCCCCCCCCACCCCCCCCCCCCCCCACCCCCCCCCCCCCCCACCCCCCCCCCCCCCCACCCCCCCCCCCCCCCACCCCCCCCCCCCCCCACCCCCCCCCCCCCCCACCCCCCCCCCCCCCCACCCCCCCCCCCCCCCACCCCCCCCCCCCCCCACCCCCCCCCCCCCCCACCCCCCCCCCCCCCCACCCCCCCCCCCCCCCACCCCCCCCCCCCCCCACCCCCCCCCCCCCCCACCCCCCCCCCCCCCCACCCCCCCCCCCCCCCACCCCCCCCCCCCCCCACCCCCCCCCCCCCCCACCCCCCCCCCCCCCCACCCCCCCCCCCCCCCACCCCCCCCCCCCCCCACCCCCCCCCCCCCCCACCCCCCCCCCCCCCCACCCCCCCCCCCCCCCACCCCCCCCCCCCCCCACCCCCCCCCCCCCCCACCCCCCCCCCCCCCCACCCCCCCCCCCCCCCACCCCCCCCCCCCCCCACCCCCCCCCCCCCCCACCCCCCCCCCCCCCCACCCCCCCCCCCCCCCACCCCCCCCCCCCCCCACCCCCCCCCCCCCCCACCCCCCCCCCCCCCCACCCCCCCCCCCCCCCACCCCCCCCCCCCCCCACCCCCCCCCCCCCCCACCCCCCCCCCCCCCCACCCCCCCCCCCCCCCACCCCCCCCCCCCCCCACCCCCCCCCCCCCCCACCCCCCCCCCCCCCCACCCCCCCCCCCCCCCACCCCCCCCCCCCCCCACCCCCCCCCCCCCCCACCCCCCCCCCCCCCCACCCCCCCCCCCCCCCACCCCCCCCCCCCCCCACCCCCCCCCCCCCCCACCCCCCCCCCCCCCCACCCCCCCCCCCCCCCACCCCCCCCCCCCCCCACCCCCCCCCCCCCCCACCCCCCCCCCCCCCCACCCCCCCCCCCCCCCACCCCCCCCCCCCCCCACCCCCCCCCCCCCCCACCCCCCCCCCCCCCCACCCCCCCCCCCCCCCACCCCCCCCCCCCCCCACCCCCCCCCCCCCCCACCCCCCCCCCCCCCCACCCCCCCCCCCCCCCACCCCCCCCCCCCCCCACCCCCCCCCCCCCCCACCCCCCCCCCCCCCCACCCCCCCCCCCCCCCACCCCCCCCCCCCCCCACCCCCCCCCCCCCCCACCCCCCCCCCCCCCCACCCCCCCCCCCCCCCACCCCCCCCCCCCCCCACCCCCCCCCCCCCCCACCCCCCCCCCCCCCCACCCCCCCCCCCCCCCACCCCCCCCCCCCCCCACCCCCCCCCCCCCCCACCCCCCCCCCCCCCCACCCCCCCCCCCCCCCACCCCCCCCCCCCCCCACCCCCCCCCCCCCCCACCCCCCCCCCCCCCCACCCCCCCCCCCCCCCACCCCCCCCCCCCCCCACCCCCCCCCCCCCCCACCCCCCCCCCCCCCCACCCCCCCCCCCCCCCACCCCCCCCCCCCCCCACCCCCCCCCCCCCCCACCCCCCCCCCCCCCCACCCCCCCCCCCCCCCACCCCCCCCCCCCCCCACCCCCCCCCCCCCCCACCCCCCCCCCCCCCCACCCCCCCCCCCCCCCACCCCCCCCCCCCCCCACCCCCCCCCCCCCCCACCCCCCCCCCCCCCCACCCCCCCCCCCCCCCACCCCCCCCCCCCCCCACCCCCCCCCCCCCCCACCCCCCCCCCCCCCCACCCCCCCCCCCCCCCACCCCCCCCCCCCCCCACCCCCCCCCCCCCCCACCCCCCCCCCCCCCCACCCCCCCCCCCCCCCACCCCCCCCCCCCCCCACCCCCCCCCCCCCCCACCCCCCCCCCCCCCCACCCCCCCCCCCCCCCACCCCCCCCCCCCCCCACCCCCCCCCCCCCCCACCCCCCCCCCCCCCCACCCCCCCCCCCCCCCACCCCCCCCCCCCCCCACCCCCCCCCCCCCCCACCCCCCCCCCCCCCCACCCCCCCCCCCCCCCACCCCCCCCCCCCCCCACCCCCCCCCCCCCCCACCCCCCCCCCCCCCCACCCCCCCCCCCCCCCACCCCCCCCCCCCCCCACCCCCCCCCCCCCCCACCCCCCCCCCCCCCCACCCCCCCCCCCCCCCACCCCCCCCCCCCCCCACCCCCCCCCCCCCCCACCCCCCCCCCCCCCCACCCCCCCCCCCCCCCACCCCCCCCCCCCCCCACCCCCCCCCCCCCCCACCCCCCCCCCCCCCCACCCCCCCCCCCCCCCACCCCCCCCCCCCCCCACCCCCCCCCCCCCCCACCCCCCCCCCCCCCCACCCCCCCCCCCCCCCACCCCCCCCCCCCCCCACCCCCCCCCCCCCCCACCCCCCCCCCCCCCCACCCCCCCCCCCCCCCACCCCCCCCCCCCCCCACCCCCCCCCCCCCCCACCCCCCCCCCCCCCCACCCCCCCCCCCCCCCACCCCCCCCCCCCCCCACCCCCCCCCCCCCCCACCCCCCCCCCCCCCCACCCCCCCCCCCCCCCACCCCCCCCCCCCCCCACCCCCCCCCCCCCCCACCCCCCCCCCCCCCCACCCCCCCCCCCCCCCACCCCCCCCCCCCCCCACCCCCCCCCCCCCCCACCCCCCCCCCCCCCCACCCCCCCCCCCCCCCACCCCCCCCCCCCCCCACCCCCCCCCCCCCCCACCCCCCCCCCCCCCCACCCCCCCCCCCCCCCACCCCCCCCCCCCCCCACCCCCCCCCCCCCCCACCCCCCCCCCCCCCCACCCCCCCCCCCCCCCACCCCCCCCCCCCCCCACCCCCCCCCCCCCCCACCCCCCCCCCCCCCCACCCCCCCCCCCCCCCACCCCCCCCCCCCCCCACCCCCCCCCCCCCCCACCCCCCCCCCCCCCCACCCCCCCCCCCCCCCACCCCCCCCCCCCCCCACCCCCCCCCCCCCCCACCCCCCCCCCCCCCCACCCCCCCCCCCCCCCACCCCCCCCCCCCCCCACCCCCCCCCCCCCCCACCCCCCCCCCCCCCCACCCCCCCCCCCCCCCACCCCCCCCCCCCCCCACCCCCCCCCCCCCCCACCCCCCCCCCCCCCCACCCCCCCCCCCCCCCACCCCCCCCCCCCCCCACCCCCCCCCCCCCCCACCCCCCCCCCCCCCCACCCCCCCCCCCCCCCACCCCCCCCCCCCCCCACCCCCCCCCCCCCCCACCCCCCCCCCCCCCCACCCCCCCCCCCCCCCACCCCCCCCCCCCCCCACCCCCCCCCCCCCCCACCCCCCCCCCCCCCCACCCCCCCCCCCCCCCACCCCCCCCCCCCCCCACCCCCCCCCCCCCCCACCCCCCCCCCCCCCCACCCCCCCCCCCCCCCACCCCCCCCCCCCCCCACCCCCCCCCCCCCCCACCCCCCCCCCCCCCCACCCCCCCCCCCCCCCACCCCCCCCCCCCCCCACCCCCCCCCCCCCCCACCCCCCCCCCCCCCCACCCCCCCCCCCCCCCACCCCCCCCCCCCCCCACCCCCCCCCCCCCCCACCCCCCCCCCCCCCCACCCCCCCCCCCCCCCACCCCCCCCCCCCCCCACCCCCCCCCCCCCCCACCCCCCCCCCCCCCCACCCCCCCCCCCCCCCACCCCCCCCCCCCCCCACCCCCCCCCCCCCCCACCCCCCCCCCCCCCCACCCCCCCCCCCCCCCACCCCCCCCCCCCCCCACCCCCCCCCCCCCCCACCCCCCCCCCCCCCCACCCCCCCCCCCCCCCACCCCCCCCCCCCCCCACCCCCCCCCCCCCCCACCCCCCCCCCCCCCCACCCCCCCCCCCCCCCACCCCCCCCCCCCCCCACCCCCCCCCCCCCCCACCCCCCCCCCCCCCCACCCCCCCCCCCCCCCACCCCCCCCCCCCCCCACCCCCCCCCCCCCCCACCCCCCCCCCCCCCCACCCCCCCCCCCCCCCACCCCCCCCCCCCCCCACCCCCCCCCCCCCCCACCCCCCCCCCCCCCCACCCCCCCCCCCCCCCACCCCCCCCCCCCCCCACCCCCCCCCCCCCCCACCCCCCCCCCCCCCCACCCCCCCCCCCCCCCACCCCCCCCCCCCCCCACCCCCCCCCCCCCCCACCCCCCCCCCCCCCCACCCCCCCCCCCCCCCACCCCCCCCCCCCCCCACCCCCCCCCCCCCCCACCCCCCCCCCCCCCCACCCCCCCCCCCCCCCACCCCCCCCCCCCCCCACCCCCCCCCCCCCCCACCCCCCCCCCCCCCCACCCCCCCCCCCCCCCACCCCCCCCCCCCCCCACCCCCCCCCCCCCCCACCCCCCCCCCCCCCCACCCCCCCCCCCCCCCACCCCCCCCCCCCCCCACCCCCCCCCCCCCCCACCCCCCCCCCCCCCCACCCCCCCCCCCCCCCACCCCCCCCCCCCCCCACCCCCCCCCCCCCCCACCCCCCCCCCCCCCCACCCCCCCCCCCCCCCACCCCCCCCCCCCCCCACCCCCCCCCCCCCCCACCCCCCCCCCCCCCCACCCCCCCCCCCCCCCACCCCCCCCCCCCCCCACCCCCCCCCCCCCCCACCCCCCCCCCCCCCCACCCCCCCCCCCCCCCACCCCCCCCCCCCCCCACCCCCCCCCCCCCCCACCCCCCCCCCCCCCCACCCCCCCCCCCCCCCACCCCCCCCCCCCCCCACCCCCCCCCCCCCCCACCCCCCCCCCCCCCCACCCCCCCCCCCCCCCACCCCCCCCCCCCCCCACCCCCCCCCCCCCCCACCCCCCCCCCCCCCCACCCCCCCCCCCCCCCACCCCCCCCCCCCCCCACCCCCCCCCCCCCCCACCCCCCCCCCCCCCCACCCCCCCCCCCCCCCACCCCCCCCCCCCCCCACCCCCCCCCCCCCCCACCCCCCCCCCCCCCCACCCCCCCCCCCCCCCACCCCCCCCCCCCCCCACCCCCCCCCCCCCCCACCCCCCCCCCCCCCCACCCCCCCCCCCCCCCACCCCCCCCCCCCCCCACCCCCCCCCCCCCCCACCCCCCCCCCCCCCCACCCCCCCCCCCCCCCACCCCCCCCCCCCCCCACCCCCCCCCCCCCCCACCCCCCCCCCCCCCCACCCCCCCCCCCCCCCACCCCCCCCCCCCCCCACCCCCCCCCCCCCCCACCCCCCCCCCCCCCCACCCCCCCCCCCCCCCACCCCCCCCCCCCCCCACCCCCCCCCCCCCCCACCCCCCCCCCCCCCCACCCCCCCCCCCCCCCACCCCCCCCCCCCCCCACCCCCCCCCCCCCCCACCCCCCCCCCCCCCCACCCCCCCCCCCCCCCACCCCCCCCCCCCCCCACCCCCCCCCCCCCCCACCCCCCCCCCCCCCCACCCCCCCCCCCCCCCACCCCCCCCCCCCCCCACCCCCCCCCCCCCCCACCCCCCCCCCCCCCCACCCCCCCCCCCCCCCACCCCCCCCCCCCCCCACCCCCCCCCCCCCCCACCCCCCCCCCCCCCCACCCCCCCCCCCCCCCACCCCCCCCCCCCCCCACCCCCCCCCCCCCCCACCCCCCCCCCCCCCCACCCCCCCCCCCCCCCACCCCCCCCCCCCCCCACCCCCCCCCCCCCCCACCCCCCCCCCCCCCCACCCCCCCCCCCCCCCACCCCCCCCCCCCCCCACCCCCCCCCCCCCCCACCCCCCCCCCCCCCCACCCCCCCCCCCCCCCACCCCCCCCCCCCCCCACCCCCCCCCCCCCCCACCCCCCCCCCCCCCCACCCCCCCCCCCCCCCACCCCCCCCCCCCCCCACCCCCCCCCCCCCCCACCCCCCCCCCCCCCCACCCCCCCCCCCCCCCACCCCCCCCCCCCCCCACCCCCCCCCCCCCCCACCCCCCCCCCCCCCCACCCCCCCCCCCCCCCACCCCCCCCCCCCCCCACCCCCCCCCCCCCCCACCCCCCCCCCCCCCCACCCCCCCCCCCCCCCACCCCCCCCCCCCCCCACCCCCCCCCCCCCCCACCCCCCCCCCCCCCCACCCCCCCCCCCCCCCACCCCCCCCCCCCCCCACCCCCCCCCCCCCCCACCCCCCCCCCCCCCCACCCCCCCCCCCCCCCACCCCCCCCCCCCCCCACCCCCCCCCCCCCCCACCCCCCCCCCCCCCCACCCCCCCCCCCCCCCACCCCCCCCCCCCCCCACCCCCCCCCCCCCCCACCCCCCCCCCCCCCCACCCCCCCCCCCCCCCACCCCCCCCCCCCCCCACCCCCCCCCCCCCCCACCCCCCCCCCCCCCCACCCCCCCCCCCCCCCACCCCCCCCCCCCCCCACCCCCCCCCCCCCCCACCCCCCCCCCCCCCCACCCCCCCCCCCCCCCACCCCCCCCCCCCCCCACCCCCCCCCCCCCCCACCCCCCCCCCCCCCCACCCCCCCCCCCCCCCACCCCCCCCCCCCCCCACCCCCCCCCCCCCCCACCCCCCCCCCCCCCCACCCCCCCCCCCCCCCACCCCCCCCCCCCCCCACCCCCCCCCCCCCCCACCCCCCCCCCCCCCCACCCCCCCCCCCCCCCACCCCCCCCCCCCCCCACCCCCCCCCCCCCCCACCCCCCCCCCCCCCCACCCCCCCCCCCCCCCACCCCCCCCCCCCCCCACCCCCCCCCCCCCCCACCCCCCCCCCCCCCCACCCCCCCCCCCCCCCACCCCCCCCCCCCCCCACCCCCCCCCCCCCCCACCCCCCCCCCCCCCCACCCCCCCCCCCCCCCACCCCCCCCCCCCCCCACCCCCCCCCCCCCCCACCCCCCCCCCCCCCCACCCCCCCCCCCCCCCACCCCCCCCCCCCCCCACCCCCCCCCCCCCCCACCCCCCCCCCCCCCCACCCCCCCCCCCCCCCACCCCCCCCCCCCCCCACCCCCCCCCCCCCCCACCCCCCCCCCCCCCCACCCCCCCCCCCCCCCACCCCCCCCCCCCCCCACCCCCCCCCCCCCCCACCCCCCCCCCCCCCCACCCCCCCCCCCCCCCACCCCCCCCCCCCCCCACCCCCCCCCCCCCCCACCCCCCCCCCCCCCCACCCCCCCCCCCCCCCACCCCCCCCCCCCCCCACCCCCCCCCCCCCCCACCCCCCCCCCCCCCCACCCCCCCCCCCCCCCACCCCCCCCCCCCCCCACCCCCCCCCCCCCCCACCCCCCCCCCCCCCCACCCCCCCCCCCCCCCACCCCCCCCCCCCCCCACCCCCCCCCCCCCCCACCCCCCCCCCCCCCCACCCCCCCCCCCCCCCACCCCCCCCCCCCCCCACCCCCCCCCCCCCCCACCCCCCCCCCCCCCCACCCCCCCCCCCCCCCACCCCCCCCCCCCCCCACCCCCCCCCCCCCCCACCCCCCCCCCCCCCCACCCCCCCCCCCCCCCACCCCCCCCCCCCCCCACCCCCCCCCCCCCCCACCCCCCCCCCCCCCCACCCCCCCCCCCCCCCACCCCCCCCCCCCCCCACCCCCCCCCCCCCCCACCCCCCCCCCCCCCCACCCCCCCCCCCCCCCACCCCCCCCCCCCCCCACCCCCCCCCCCCCCCACCCCCCCCCCCCCCCACCCCCCCCCCCCCCCACCCCCCCCCCCCCCCACCCCCCCCCCCCCCCACCCCCCCCCCCCCCCACCCCCCCCCCCCCCCACCCCCCCCCCCCCCCACCCCCCCCCCCCCCCACCCCCCCCCCCCCCCACCCCCCCCCCCCCCCACCCCCCCCCCCCCCCACCCCCCCCCCCCCCCACCCCCCCCCCCCCCCACCCCCCCCCCCCCCCACCCCCCCCCCCCCCCACCCCCCCCCCCCCCCACCCCCCCCCCCCCCCACCCCCCCCCCCCCCCACCCCCCCCCCCCCCCACCCCCCCCCCCCCCCACCCCCCCCCCCCCCCACCCCCCCCCCCCCCCACCCCCCCCCCCCCCCACCCCCCCCCCCCCCCACCCCCCCCCCCCCCCACCCCCCCCCCCCCCCACCCCCCCCCCCCCCCACCCCCCCCCCCCCCCACCCCCCCCCCCCCCCACCCCCCCCCCCCCCCACCCCCCCCCCCCCCCACCCCCCCCCCCCCCCACCCCCCCCCCCCCCCACCCCCCCCCCCCCCCACCCCCCCCCCCCCCCACCCCCCCCCCCCCCCACCCCCCCCCCCCCCCACCCCCCCCCCCCCCCACCCCCCCCCCCCCCCACCCCCCCCCCCCCCCACCCCCCCCCCCCCCCACCCCCCCCCCCCCCCACCCCCCCCCCCCCCCACCCCCCCCCCCCCCCACCCCCCCCCCCCCCCACCCCCCCCCCCCCCCACCCCCCCCCCCCCCCACCCCCCCCCCCCCCCACCCCCCCCCCCCCCCACCCCCCCCCCCCCCCACCCCCCCCCCCCCCCACCCCCCCCCCCCCCCACCCCCCCCCCCCCCCACCCCCCCCCCCCCCCACCCCCCCCCCCCCCCACCCCCCCCCCCCCCCACCCCCCCCCCCCCCCACCCCCCCCCCCCCCCACCCCCCCCCCCCCCCACCCCCCCCCCCCCCCACCCCCCCCCCCCCCCACCCCCCCCCCCCCCCACCCCCCCCCCCCCCCACCCCCCCCCCCCCCCACCCCCCCCCCCCCCCACCCCCCCCCCCCCCCACCCCCCCCCCCCCCCACCCCCCCCCCCCCCCACCCCCCCCCCCCCCCACCCCCCCCCCCCCCCACCCCCCCCCCCCCCCACCCCCCCCCCCCCCCACCCCCCCCCCCCCCCACCCCCCCCCCCCCCCACCCCCCCCCCCCCCCACCCCCCCCCCCCCCCACCCCCCCCCCCCCCCACCCCCCCCCCCCCCCACCCCCCCCCCCCCCCACCCCCCCCCCCCCCCACCCCCCCCCCCCCCCACCCCCCCCCCCCCCCACCCCCCCCCCCCCCCACCCCCCCCCCCCCCCACCCCCCCCCCCCCCCACCCCCCCCCCCCCCCACCCCCCCCCCCCCCCACCCCCCCCCCCCCCCACCCCCCCCCCCCCCCACCCCCCCCCCCCCCCACCCCCCCCCCCCCCCACCCCCCCCCCCCCCCACCCCCCCCCCCCCCCACCCCCCCCCCCCCCCACCCCCCCCCCCCCCCACCCCCCCCCCCCCCCACCCCCCCCCCCCCCCACCCCCCCCCCCCCCCACCCCCCCCCCCCCCCACCCCCCCCCCCCCCCACCCCCCCCCCCCCCCACCCCCCCCCCCCCCCACCCCCCCCCCCCCCCACCCCCCCCCCCCCCCACCCCCCCCCCCCCCCACCCCCCCCCCCCCCCACCCCCCCCCCCCCCCACCCCCCCCCCCCCCCACCCCCCCCCCCCCCCACCCCCCCCCCCCCCCACCCCCCCCCCCCCCCACCCCCCCCCCCCCCCACCCCCCCCCCCCCCCACCCCCCCCCCCCCCCACCCCCCCCCCCCCCCACCCCCCCCCCCCCCCACCCCCCCCCCCCCCCACCCCCCCCCCCCCCCACCCCCCCCCCCCCCCACCCCCCCCCCCCCCCACCCCCCCCCCCCCCCACCCCCCCCCCCCCCCACCCCCCCCCCCCCCCACCCCCCCCCCCCCCCACCCCCCCCCCCCCCCACCCCCCCCCCCCCCCACCCCCCCCCCCCCCCACCCCCCCCCCCCCCCACCCCCCCCCCCCCCCACCCCCCCCCCCCCCCACCCCCCCCCCCCCCCACCCCCCCCCCCCCCCACCCCCCCCCCCCCCCACCCCCCCCCCCCCCCACCCCCCCCCCCCCCCACCCCCCCCCCCCCCCACCCCCCCCCCCCCCCACCCCCCCCCCCCCCCACCCCCCCCCCCCCCCACCCCCCCCCCCCCCCACCCCCCCCCCCCCCCACCCCCCCCCCCCCCCACCCCCCCCCCCCCCCACCCCCCCCCCCCCCCACCCCCCCCCCCCCCCACCCCCCCCCCCCCCCACCCCCCCCCCCCCCCACCCCCCCCCCCCCCCACCCCCCCCCCCCCCCACCCCCCCCCCCCCCCACCCCCCCCCCCCCCCACCCCCCCCCCCCCCCACCCCCCCCCCCCCCCACCCCCCCCCCCCCCCACCCCCCCCCCCCCCCACCCCCCCCCCCCCCCACCCCCCCCCCCCCCCACCCCCCCCCCCCCCCACCCCCCCCCCCCCCCACCCCCCCCCCCCCCCACCCCCCCCCCCCCCCACCCCCCCCCCCCCCCACCCCCCCCCCCCCCCACCCCCCCCCCCCCCCACCCCCCCCCCCCCCCACCCCCCCCCCCCCCCACCCCCCCCCCCCCCCACCCCCCCCCCCCCCCACCCCCCCCCCCCCCCACCCCCCCCCCCCCCCACCCCCCCCCCCCCCCACCCCCCCCCCCCCCCACCCCCCCCCCCCCCCACCCCCCCCCCCCCCCACCCCCCCCCCCCCCCACCCCCCCCCCCCCCCACCCCCCCCCCCCCCCACCCCCCCCCCCCCCCACCCCCCCCCCCCCCCACCCCCCCCCCCCCCCACCCCCCCCCCCCCCCACCCCCCCCCCCCCCCACCCCCCCCCCCCCCCACCCCCCCCCCCCCCCACCCCCCCCCCCCCCCACCCCCCCCCCCCCCCACCCCCCCCCCCCCCCACCCCCCCCCCCCCCCACCCCCCCCCCCCCCCACCCCCCCCCCCCCCCACCCCCCCCCCCCCCCACCCCCCCCCCCCCCCACCCCCCCCCCCCCCCACCCCCCCCCCCCCCCACCCCCCCCCCCCCCCACCCCCCCCCCCCCCCACCCCCCCCCCCCCCCACCCCCCCCCCCCCCCACCCCCCCCCCCCCCCACCCCCCCCCCCCCCCACCCCCCCCCCCCCCCACCCCCCCCCCCCCCCACCCCCCCCCCCCCCCACCCCCCCCCCCCCCCACCCCCCCCCCCCCCCACCTTCCCCCCCCCCTTCCTCCCTCCCCCCCCCCCCCCTTCCCCCCCCCCCCCCGCTTTCCCCCCCCCCCCCCACCCCCCCCCCCATAAATAAATACATACATACATACATACATACATACATACATACATACATACATACATACATACATACATACATA
>NC_059441.1:11417734-11457734 GCF_021028975.2 Sphaerodactylus townsendi
GACTGTCTGTCTGTCTGTCTGTCTGTCTGTCTGTCTGTCTGTCTGTCTGTCTGTCGGTCGGTCGGTCGGTCGGTCGGTCGGTCGGTCGGTCGGTCGGTCGGTCGGTCGGTCGGTCGGTCGGTCGGTCGGTCGGTCGGTGATAGATAGATAGATAGATAGATAGATAGATAGATAGATAGATAGATAGATAGATAGATAGATAGATAGATAGATAGATAGATAGATAGATAGATAGATAGATAGATAGATAGATAGATAGATAGATAGATAGATAGATATCAAGGCTAAGATCTCCTCGCTGGTCCTTTCCTGGGACTCCTTGCTCACGCTCACTCCCAACAAGATTTATCTTCAACTTGAAAACAAATTATTTGAGCAGGAATATCTATCTATGTTCTCAGCAAGGCACAGAGTTCCTGTTCCCCCTGGCACTTTGGGATTATTCCCCGAAAGCTCTGTGTAGCCCATTATCTGAACCAACTCCGTTATAAACTCAGATGGGCATTTTCAAGAGCAGGAGGCAATTGCTTTCTGTTGTCACTACTTCAAGGCCGGTTGTCAAACATCCCTCAGCATGAGAGGCTCTGCTCTTCCTGCCCTTCTGATATTGACTTCTGTGATCATATCTTGCTCTTCGGCCCAAAGTACAATAGCTTCAGGCCTGACTTCTCTGCCTTAACCTCGGTCAGGTTCTCAGGTCTTTCCATCCACGCAAAGATGACTCTTTCGCTCAACAATCCTGGGGTGGAAATAACTGAAACCGTAGCCAGATTTTTTACTGTATGTTTTGAACTAGGTATCCTTGGTTTTGGTTCACATTACTGGTTGTTTTTTTTACTGGATTTACTTTTCTATTCTGTCCCTTTGTTGCATATGCCTAATAAAGATCTCTGAATTCTACCTGGAGAGATTCTAACCAATCAGGGACCACGCATTGAAAGTGACAATGGGACTGACCTTTGTCGTCAAACAGATTGGCCGTAAGCTAACATTGCAGAGAATGAACGAAGCCAACGCTTTGCTTGCGCGAGTCCAGGGGTCTGCAACCTGCGACTCTCCATGCAATATGGGTCAGGTGGAGACACTCGATCATACCCTCTTTCATTGTGTAAGGTTTGCAAAAATCAGAATGTCGCAATCTGCACTTATCCCACTTCTGTATACCAATCTAACCGACGCTCTTAAGATACCTACGCTTTTGAACAACATAGATCCCACAGTGTGCGAGAATGTAGCAAAATTTCTGCTAAAGATAATAGACGTAAGTCTAGATGAATACCAATCAATGTCTATGTATTATGACCACATATAGCCAGCAGTAATTTTTCTAGCTTCTGTCAGTATCCGATGACGTTTAAGTGAGTCAACTTAGCTGAAGGAATGTCCTATAGTTACAGAAGGACCATGTATATATTTTAGCACCAGTGTCTATAACTGTGAGCAATAATGGGCAAATTCTGTATGCTTATTTTGTATGTTTATTTTATGCCAATAAAGGCTTGTTACTACGACTCTCCAGATGTTCATGGACTACAATTTCCATAAGCCCCTGCCAGCATGGCCAATTGGTCACACTGGCAGAGACTGATGGGAATTGTAGTCTGTTAACATCTGGAGAGCTGCAGGTTGCAGACCCCTGCGCTAGTCAGTTCAGTTCTCATTGGCGTAGGGAGGGGAAGGAACAGCCCTGTTACCAAACGACCCACGATGTGCTAGCAAGACAGTTGCCACAGAAACGGGGATGTCCCCATAAATATTTTCACAGCCTCTCCGGGTGCTTCCTGATCTCCAAAGCGCGCCGCTTTGCTGAAGACGAGAAAGCTCACGAAAAGGGTCAGCCCATTTTTATCTCGGGCTCGCATTAAAAGATACTTAGGCGGCACTTCAGAAAAATATATATAACCATGTGATCTGTATGTGCTCGGGCCTGTTCCTCCGGCGCAGGCTTCAAAGTCATAAATAAGCCAGGTAAGGATTTTTCCGTAACCTTCACAGGAAGGACTGTGCCTACCAGTGAACACATAATTATCCGAATAAATGGTAACAAGCGGCAGTCCGCTAAGCAGATAATAAATCTTGATTCTTACGAGCCTCACTTCCCCGCACTGCAGATCGACTGTAGCCCCTCTTAATTGTAACAAGTAGCTCTCCATGGCCGCATGCAAAATTGTTTGCTGAACGAGGCACCACAGGGTGATTTGGGGAGGCCCCGAGGTCCCCAATCCCATTTATCACCTGCTCCTTCCCAAGGAGGGGGGGCACAGAGGTGAGGAAAGGTAAACATCTGGATGCAAGGGAGGAGAAGCAAGTAGCCAGGGGGAAAGGCAGACTAGAAAGGTTTGGCTGGGACAGCATTTTTGAAGGACGAGTGGCAAATTGACCGCTTGGCCGGGACTCACGGTGAGAAAAGCCACATTAAGACATCTCGATAAACCGTAGTTAGTTGAAATGGTGTGGCCGTGGGAAGGGCGGTCAAGATGCAGATGGTGATGGTGCAAAAAAAGTTGTTTGGTCGTGGTGGGAGAGGGCAGCCGCCTATACGGAGGTGGGCAGAAAACTCAGATTTTGCACCGAGCTACATTCTCCCTAGACACGCCTCTGCTCCAGCCTTCCCAGTCTCTGTCCCCAAATCCAAATTCCCTACCCAGAACTGGCCACCATACTGGCTCTCCCCATAGCTGCCCCCTTGCCCTTCACAAGCAAACTTTGCTGGCTGCAGTTGCAGCAACCAGACTCCTATGGGGCGTCTCGTCCCCCTTCCTTCCGAATTCCATCTCCTGGTCATGTGACGGCCTGCTAAAGAAGCAGGATGTGGTGACCGGCTGCAAACGACACCGGCGGCCCCTGCACTGATCGTTCTGCATGCTCTATTTGCACAGGCCGGCTGCACGGCGCATGCCCACATCTGGCAAGGACGGTGCGAGAAGCGTTAATTCGGGAGTGGCTCCCTCTCCAACCACCGTGATAAATTAGCCAGAGATCCAGGCGTTTCGTGCAGCTGCCTCTCCCTCTGCCAGCATGACAATGTGATTAATTTTCTGTGCCGATTAAGCTCATTTATCACTGCCGCGTGATTTTTTTTGGTGGAGCTTGCAGGAAAGAGAGAGAGAAGGAGGGAGGCAGGCAGGCAGGAAGGAAGGAAGAGAAGAGAAGAGAAGGATTGCAGGGAGGAGAAAGAGGGAATCAGAGAATCAGAGAAATGTGTGAGATTAAGAACATAAGAACATAAGAAGGAGCCTGCTGGATCAGACCAGAGTCCAACTAGTCCAGCACTCTGCTCCTCGCAGTAGCCCACCAGGTGCCTTTGGGAGCTCACCTGCAGGAGGTGAAAGCAATGGCCTTAAGAACATAAGAATGAGCCAGCTGGATCAGACCAGAGTCCATCTAGTCCAGCACTCTGCTACTCGCAGTGGCCCACCAGGTGCCTTTGGGAGCTCACAGGCAGGAGGTGAAAACAATGGCCTTAAGAACATAAGAATGAGCCAGCTGACTGTGACCAGAGTCCATCTAGTCCAGCACTCTGCTACTCGCAGTGGCCCACCAGGCTCTTTGGGAGCTCACCGGCAGGATGTGAAAGCAATGGCCTTCTGCTGCTGCTGCTCCCGAGCATCTAGTCTGCTCAGGCCTTTGCAATCTCAGATCAAGGAGGATCTAGATTGGGAGCCATCGACTTCTCCTCCATAAAACTATCCAAGACCCTTTTAAAGCTAGCCAGGTTAGTGGCCATCACCACCTCCTGTGGCAGCATATTCCAAACACTGATCATGCGTTGCATGAAGAAGTGTCTCCTTTTATTAGTCCTAATTCTTCCCCCCAGCATTTTCAATGAATGCCCCCTGGTTCTAGTATTGTGAGAAAGAGAGAAAAATTTCTCTCAGTCAACATTTTCTACCCCATGCATAATTTTATAGACTTCAATCATATCCCCCCTCAGCCGTCTCCTCTCCAAACTAAAGAGTCCCAAACGCTGCAGCCTCTCATAAGAACATAAGAACATAAGAACAAGCCAGCTGGATCAGACCAAAGTCCATCTAGTCCAGCACTCTGCTACTCGCAGTGGCCCACCAGGTGCCTTTGGGAGCTCACATGTAGGATGTGAACGCAATGGCCTTCTGCGGCTGTTGCTCCCGATCACCTGGTCTGTTAAGGTTCCTCCTAAGGAAGGTGCTCCAATCCCTCAATCATCCTCGTTGCCCTTCTCTGCACTTTTTCTATCTCTTCGATATCCTTTTTGAAATGTGGCTTACCCAGAACCAGATTCATCTCCTTGCTCCAAACCTGGTCTCTCTTTCACTTCAAGCTGATGTCAGCCACTGGAGAATAAACCAACATCCCTGCAGTCTGGGTCAAACTAGTTCTCCTAGATCAAACTGCCTCTTTCTTTGGAGGTTTTTAAAGAGAGGTTGGATGACCACCTGTCGGGAGTGCTTTGATGGCATGTTCCTGCATGGCAGGGGGTTGGACTGGATGGCCCTTGGGGGCCTCTCCCAACTCTACGATTCTATGATTGAAACATTGGAGGGGAAAAGGGATTGGATGGTTGGATTGCGAGGAGAAATTGGGCATCATGAGGAATTAGGGGAATGTCTCTTAACAACACTAGTTTGAGAGGATGACTCAAAACTCATTCACAGTTATCGACTTGCCTATCTCCGATCCTTCGGCTAAGCGCCCAAGATGGAATGGAATTTTAAACAGCATAATGCATTGGGCTTTTAAAAGTTCAAAAAACCTTCCCTTCCTTTAGCCACTTGTCCTGACAACAACCCTGTAAGGCAGACCAGCAACATAATTCTCCGTATTGTCTAAAAGGGAAAGGGAAAGAGCCAGGAATCAGATGCTGAGACGAGATTTGAACTGAGGAGTTCCTTAGATGTAGTTTGGTCTCTTGAGAGCCAACAGGGTGTAGTGGTTAAAGAGCAGGCGGATTCTAATCGGGAGAACCGGGTTCGATTCCCCACTCCTCCACCTGAGTGGCGGAGGCTTATCTGGTGAACCAGATGTGTTTCCGCACTCCTGCATTCCTGCTGGGTGACCTTGGGCTAGCCACAGGTCTCTCAGCCCCACCTACCTCACCTGGTGTCTGTTGTGGGGAGAGGAAGGGAAAGGAGCTTGTCAGCCACCTTGAGTCTCCTTACAGGAGAGAAAGGTGGGATATAAATCCAAACTCCTCTTCTTCTTCTTCTTGGCCACAATGCTATACTCACTGGCTCTCCTCCACTCCTCTTCTGCTCTTCGCTCTTTTCATACCTCTCTCCCTCTTTCCCCATTCCACTTCTCATTCAATTCATTTCCTCTGTTCCACTCTTGCTGGAGTGTCATCTGTTGTTTCTCCCATCCCTCAGCCGAAGAGAGAGTGAGCGAGAGAGCAAGGGAGTGTGCGCACGAGAGAGAGAGAGAGCTCGGAGCTACAAAGCCATCCAAAAAGCACATTACTATATTGTAACCAGTGGGCCTGAAGTCTCTCTTGAAAGCATTCCAGCCCCTCCAGGAGACGAGGCTGTTTCTTATTCATGTATTCAGCAAGCCTGCTTGGTAGCTGCTGATTCACAAAAGAGGGAGCCGGTTTCTCAGCTCTTGTGCCGAGGCTAACCTGTGAAAATCACAGGGACTGCAGGCTGTCGTTAGGTTGGTTTTCACCGGAAACCCAGAGGACTCCAGTTGCATGAAGAACGCACCCACCAGGACTGGGCACCAATTCCTGGACACTCAGGGCTCAGAGGTGAGGGTGGGCAGAACACAGAATAAATCTTATTCTGGAACACAGTGGCTGTCACTGAAGATTGACAGGTTCACTCAGTCCATTTTCCCCATGGACACAGGAAAGTGTGCATGCAAAGGCAGCACAGAGCTGGGACGCTCGGTGTGTCCATTTCCATTCTCTACATAGCTGGCAAGTGGATAAAGGTCCCTCTCTATTCAAATCTGTTTTAAGTGAGCAGCAGTGGCGTAAGAGGTGTTTTCAGGGAGCTCATGTATCTAATCTGGAGGAACCCTGGTTTGATTCCCTGCTCTACGCCTGAGCTGTGGGAGGCTGGATCTGGGGAATTCAGCTCTAGCCTGTGCACTCCTACACACGCCTAGCTGGGTGACCTCCTGGGCTAGTCACAGCTCTTCTGAGCTCTCTCAGCCCCCCACCCACCTCATAGGGTGTTTGTTGTGAGGAGGGGAGGGCAAGGAGATTGTAAGCTCCCTTTTGAGTCTCCTACCAGGAGAAAAAAGGGGGGGATATAAATCCAAACTCCTCCTCCTCCTCCTCCTCCCTCCCTCCCTCCCTCTCCTCCTCCCTCCTCCCTCCTCCTCCCTCCCTCCTCCCTCCCTCCCTCCTCTTCTCTCTCTCTCTCTTCTCTCTTCTCTCTCTCTTCTTCTCTTCTCTTCTCTCTTCTCTTCTTCTTCTCTTCTTCTCTCTTCTCTCTTCTCTTCTTCTTCTCTTCTTAAGGCAATAGTGCTTCACATGCATCCAACGAACGCGGCCCAGTTGTTCAAAGACAGAGATGTTTCAGTTTATTCTCTCTGGTGTTTTGACCCCCAAATCCACATTTCTATTTCTCAGTAGCATCCTTATCGCACTCTCTCTACAAAGAGGTCTGGTGGGGAGAGGCTACTTGGTTTTCCATTCTCTGTTTTAGGTGTGACACCGAGGCCCCTTCCGCACAAGCAAAATAATGCCCTTTTGATCCACTTTCAATGCACTTGGAAGCTGTGCGGAATAGCAAAATCCACTTGCAAACAATTGTGAAAGTAGACTGAAAGTGCATTTATCTCTGCACGTGCTGAAGGGCCCGGAGAGAAAGGATATTTACTTCCACAGTAGAAGGGTCCCTTTTTTGTGAACTGGTTTTCTGAGAACCTTTTATGATTCTTTTACCACTGCACTGCACTGTCTCATCACTGGTTGTGAGGATAAAATTGAACAGAACAATGTTAATCAACTGCTTTGAGTCTGAGCTACAAGTGTGCAAAAGGCAAAAGTACAAGAGAAGTAGAAATGGAATGAATAAACGAAAGGGAATGGGAATGCATGGAATGAGTGGAGTGAGTGGAAATGGGAATGAAATGAACTGAATGAACAATTGAATAAAATGAATGATGAACCCTCTTTTAAAAAACTTCTCTCTTCAAAAAATCCTTCCACAAATCCATAAGGGCCAAAGCACATTGGCAGAGAATCTGCTCACATAATGCATATGCATCTCTAGTTCGAAGACCTTGAGAGACCACAGGAAAGTCCGCGGAGACTGCAAACCTAACTTGAATAGACCCAATGGACAGATTCCAAACTGAGGTGCAGCCTCCCCGCGGTCAAAAAAATTCAGATCTGTCTCCCTCTCTGTCACTCATCCGCCGACAAAATCTCCAGGAAAGTCCAGCTCTGGAGTTGGCAATCCCATTTTAACGGTTTCTATGCCCTGGATCTTACTTGACCTTCCTTTGTGTCCTACCCGGCAAAGAGCCTGCCTTGAAGGGCAACAATGATCTATACAAAAATAGACAGAAATGTGACTTAACACCTGCCAGAAACATCAGAATTTTTTTTTTTAATCCTTGAAAGCTTGGACTCTGGAGGGCCTTCCTTGACAGAGAGAATCCTGGAATTTTTCGGCAATTCGCTCTAAAAAGGCTTTAATAACCAATTGGGTCCACATTTTTTTTAAGTCCAACTTCCTCTCTACAACTCGAGGGCATTTCATTCTTGAAGACGCTGTCCGTGTGGGACTTTTATAGCTCTTTTTTTGTCTCGGTTGTGCAAGGTTGCCTGATACAGCTCTCTCCTTAAGCAACTCCTGGAAAGCTATTTCAGTTTATTCGTCTCCGGGGGGGGGGGCAGCGTTCACTGCCTGTGGTTTGGAGGGAGGGACCACGTGAGCCGAGCGGAAGCAAAGCCCTCCTTGAAAGCATCAAAGCTCTAAAATGACTTTTTTTTGCAACATCCCCCCCCCCCCAGTATGAGCAGCATGTGGATGCTTTATCCCTTATTGCTATAATAAGGAGCTTTCTCTGGGTGGAAATTTATGCTGCCTTTCCTACATCAAAGAGAACTCTAAATTCCAAGGATTTGAACGAGGGTAATTCAAGCCAGCAAGTATCTTTAGTGGTGGAATCGGGGACAGCATGTTGAGGATTTAGCCCTGGGCCAATGTCCAGGCCTGAGGACTCTCAAGAGGGACAAGGTAGTAGCAAGGCTGTCCGGCTCTAATCCCCAGCCGTGTGGAACACATCTCCTAGAATTCCAACTGGCCAGTGGTTAAAAAGTTTGCTCGCAGCTTCACTCCCAACAAAAAGAAAAGCAACACACAATTCTGAAGTATACATAAGAATATTGCTGCATTTTAATGGGGTAGGGTTTATATTTATTACAGCCTGTATTAATTGATATTTAACGGATTTTAATCTGATATATGTGCTCTATTTATATGCTGTTCATCAAATTTGAGCCCTTGGGAGGAAGGCGGTCTATAAACCTAATTAAATAAATAAATAAATAAATAAATAAATAAATAAATAAATAAATAACAAATAAATAAATAAATAAATAACAAATAAATAAATAAATAAATATAAGTAATAGATAAGAACTAGTCTGCTGGATCAGACCCACAGAGTCCATCTTTTTTTTTTAGTCCAACACTCTGCCACTCGCAGAGTGGCCCAACACCCAGGTGCCTTTGGGAGCTCACCTGCAGGATGTGAAAGCAATGGCTCCTCTGCTGCTGCTGAGGCTCCTGAGCACCTGGTCTGCTCAGGCATTTGCAATCTCAGATCAAGGAGGATCAAGAGTTGGAGCCATAGATCGACTTTTCCTCCATAAATCTGTCCAAGCCCTTTTTAAAGCTATCCAGGTTAGTGGAAACAACACAGATGGTCCAAGCACTAATAGTGCAATCCTAAAACAAGTTGCTCCAGTCTATTGATTTCAGTTTCAAGAGTAACTCTATTTTGGATGGCATTGAAATGCAATGTGGAGTTGCCCTCTCTTGGAGAGCCGGCGTGGTGTAGTGGTTAGGAGCAGGTGCACTCTAATTCGGAGAACTAAGTTTGATTCCCTGCTCTGCCACTGGAGCTGTGGAGGCTTATCTGGGGAACCGGATTAGCTTGTGCACTCCAACACAGGCCAGCTGGCAGACCTTGGGCTAGTCACAGTTCTTCGGAGCTCTCTCAGCCCCACCCACCTCACAGGGTATTTGTTGGGGGGGGAGGAGATTGTAAGCCCCTTTGAGTCTCCTTACAGGAGAGAAAGGGGAGATATAAATCCAAACTCTTCTTCTTTTCGGAGCAATTTTTGGAGGGGTATGGGACATGTATGAACTAATGCATTTGTATATAGCCCCATGCCCGAATACGTATGCTCCCCCGACTGGCAGGAATAGGACATGTACACTCGCTTTGCCAAAAGCAGCATTCCGGCCGCCTTTCCTTATTTTCCCCAGGCCCAGAATAGCTCCACGCAAGGTCAAAGCTGTGGGTGTTCGGCGCACTCCAAAGGCCGAGTCCTTTTAGTTAGGTGTCTTAATATCGAATTGAACTCCTGGCTTCCGACTCCCACTTACAGAAAATGCCGAAACCGTGAAAATGCTTTCAACGCTCAGGCGGCGGCGCGGGTCAAAGCGACCTGCCCGGCAATCAGACATACGCTTAAAAGGGGAAATGGTTCGCACACAATTCTGCCCCCTCCCTTCCTGCCCCCCCCCGCCCCCAATTCATCGCAATGGGACTGAGCCCAGGCTGGGCAAAATTCAATTGGGGTAATTTCCAGAATGATGAACAGAAAGTGGTGTGATCAGGGACGCAGTTTCAGGAAGAGGTTTGCACGCCGCTCGCTGTGGCCAGATGATCCCAGTCTGGCTGGAAGACCGCAGGTTTGTCTGGGCCAGGTACAAAGGTATGCTATTATGGGAATGAATTTTGTCATTTGATCTCTGCCAGAGGAGGAAGTGAGGAAAAATATCTTTACTCCTCTCAGGGCTGACCCCCCAACCCCAACTTGCTCTAAATTTGCCCTACCCTCCAAAATGACTCTCCTCTCCTACTTGAGAGGAGGAGGGAAGAAAAGAGGAGATTTCTCCCCAGTTTTTTTTTAATGGCAGCGTGGCTGAAGAATGTATTGTCAAAGGCGTTCAACTGGTTGTGGTGGGTTTTCTGGGCTGTGTGGCCGTGGTCTGGTGGATCTTGTTCCTAACGTTTCGCCTGCGGAAAACCCATCACAACCAGTGGCTGAAGAAGCCCAATTAGTGCTGGGAAAATTCAGGATTATTCAGGGTCCAAGTTTCAACACCCTTAAATGGAAGAAGAAGAAGAAGAAGAAGAAGAAGAAGAAGAAGAAGAAGAAGATGGGGGGGGGGCCTCTTCGTGCTTCTCCTCCTCTTCGTCTTCTCCTCCTCTTCATCTCCTCCTCCTCCTCCTCCTCCTC
The DNA here is from genome assembly GCF_021028975.2 of Sphaerodactylus townsendi. Classification (NCBI taxonomy): domain Eukaryota; kingdom Metazoa; phylum Chordata; class Lepidosauria; order Squamata; family Sphaerodactylidae; genus Sphaerodactylus; species Sphaerodactylus townsendi. The sequence goes on from NC_059441.1 coordinate 11,428,143, forward strand.
CTCCTTCTATCCAGGTCTCGGCACGTATTGGGTACCATTATTTTATCTGAGCGATGCTTCAATTGGAAACCTGTCCCTGTGTACCACATAAGAACATAAGAACGAGCCTGCTGGATCAGACCAGCGTCCATCTAGTCCAGCTCTCTGCTCCTTGCAGTGGCCCACCAGGTGCCTTTGGGAGTTCACACGCAGGGTGTGACAGCAATGGCCTGCTGCTGCTGCTGCTCCTGAGCACCACCCCAGCCTGGTGGGATTCTCAAGGATTATAATCCTTCCCTGTCCTCCATCCCGGCTCTCGGTTCGACAAGAGAAAGCATCCCTATTCTGCAAGCAGTTGTAATTCACCCCGGCGCGCGGTCTCATACGGAAAGTCCCCATGTGTGAGAAACCATTCCAATATTGTGAGAGAAAGGGCAAAAAACCCTTTCTCTGCCTTAATGCGGACTGGCAGTTTCCTTCTGGCCTTCGTAAAGCAAGCAGAGTCTTCTGAAATGTGTTTTGCCAGGCCTTTGGGGATTCATCTTGTCGTTCTCTGCGGTTTTATGAGTGTATTGTTCTGTTGTGTTCCGCCGTGTGATGTTTATATGAGATGTCACGGTTGCTAGCTGGCTGGCGGACCCAGAATAGGTAAGATTTTTTAAAAATGCACCCCAGGAAAAGAACATGAAGCTTGAAGAAGTGCAAGAGGTCAGCTCAAAGTCTGTGTGGGCTGCCCTGAGAACAGCCTTGAATTATCTGCAGTGCAGAGAGATTCCTCAGCGTGGTGTAGTGGTTAAGAGCACGTGCACTCTAATCTGGGGAACCGGGTTTGCTTCTCTGCTCCACCACTTGAGCTGTGGAGGCTTATCTGGTGAACTAGATTAGCGTGTGCGTTCCCACTTGTGCCAACTGGGTGTCCTTGGGCTAGTCACAGTTCTTTGGAGCTCTCTCAGCCCCACCTACCTCACAGGGTGTTTGTTGTGGGGGGGAGGGAAAGGAGTTTGTAAGGCCCTCTGAGTCTCTTTATAGGAGAGAAAGGGAGGGATATATATCCTCTTCCTCCTCCTCCTCCTCCTCCTCCTCCTCCTCCTCCTCCTCCTCCTCCTCCTCCTCCTCCTCCTCCTCCTCCTTCTTCTTCTTCTTCTTCTTCTTCTTCTTCTTCTTCTTCTTCTTCTTCTTCTTCTTCTTCTTCTTCTCCATTTCCCTGAGACTCAGAAAATCAAACACGGCTAGTGAAAAGAACTTGTCTTTTGTACATTTTTGAGTAAGAAAATGCTTGGTTTCATAAACAAGATCTGATACGTACACCCCTTCTTTGTTACTCCAGGTTTCATGCCAAAGAAGAAGGCCTGAGCCCAGCCGGATTGTTGCTACTGGTAAGTCCCACGAAGCCCATTTTTCATAGTACCGGTTCGAATTCTGCGTTGATTTCATAGCTCTGGATTGCTTGGTCTCGTGGTTGAGGAAAACGGAGGGCGAATTTGCTGGTGCTCACCCAGGCCGGCGAAACATTGCCGTAGCCCCCGTCGTGCCCCGCCCAACCCCATTGGCGCTACGCCACTGTTTGAATCCCACCACCATGGGAACCTGTTACTAAAATTTTTGGATCCCACCACTGGATGGATCATCGTGTCTCCTGGAGGGGTGAGAGAATTTCACCCAGTCAAAGGCAAAGATCTAGCTATGCCTGGTGTCCAAGGGATAGTAGGACAAGTTGAAAATCACCTGCTCCCTTGATTCTGGCCAGACAACTTGAAAGTGTATTTCTTCTGCAGGAAACCCTGAGAAAAAGACTAAGATGGAGATGTTCCACCAGGGCTATGGTTGAGGCAGCAACAATTATATCATTGCTGGCTTCCCTTCGCTTCGCTTCTCTTCCCTTGCCTTTAGAACATAAGAACATAAGAACTAGCCTGCTGGATCAGACCAGAGTCCATCTAGTCCAGCATTCTGCTACTCGCAGTGGCCCACCAGGTGCCTTTGGGAGCTCACATGCAGGATGTGAAAGTTAGTGGTTCTCAACCTTCCCACCCTTTAATACAGTTCCTCATGTTGTGGTGACCCCCAACCATAAAATTGGTATGTATAAAATATAAAAGACCGCTTTCCGATGGTCTTGGCGACCCCTGTGAAAGGGTCGTTCGACACCCAAAGGGGTCCCGACCCCCAGGTTGAGAACCACTGATAGGTCGTTGTGAGATTTAGTTGGGTGGATTGATGTTGTAATAGCTCCCGCCTCCTGGGTCAGTCAACCAGTAAGCTGCAAGATGTTGCAATAATAGGCCCTGGTGGTGTTGAAATTGAGGGGATTTTATTGGTGTACATTTTTGTTAGCCACCCTCTGAAAGGAAAGGGCGGGATGTAAGTCCAGTAAATCGATAACATTCTCAAAGTTCCTGGTCTGAGACTTGGCATCTGTGCCAGGAGGTGAATTCGAACTCAAGTCAGAATGGATGCTTTCGGGACTTTTTCATTGGAGAGGGAGAAAGGAAACGTGTTGCATTGTGGGTCGCCTTCACTCGGGGCGTGTTGGTCTTTGGAGAATCGGAAGCTGCGGCAACCTTGCAACTTGAGAAACTAGGCCTCTGCATGCGTGTTCTTCCATGACTAACAAGTCCTCTTTTGAAAGACAGCCCCCTCTTAGCTGCTTTCTAGCTAGGCAGCCTTCTTCAGTGTTTTGGGTATAAAGTAGGGAACGGCAAAGAGCTGCTCTTCAGGAAACAAGCAGAAAATCCACATGTCTGTAAGCTTTTGCTAGATCGCTGTTATATCTGCATTACAAGCTGAAATTGATTTTAAAGAGCTTTAACTGGCGTGGGATCTGTCCAAGCCGCCCCCATTGGCCAGGAACGGTCTCTGTTTCCTGGTACGTGTTCCTGGATAAAAAAAATCCCTGTCCCTTTTTTCTCTTGTTTTCTCTCTCTGTCTCTCTGTCTCTCTTTGCCTTTTGAGGACATTTTCGGGATGCCTTTTGAAAAATTCATGTCTAAATGCATGCATTAGAACACGCCGGTTTCCTTTCCGCACACACACACGCGACCGCCCACCCAGCTGGTCGTTTCTGTTGAATGGGTCTGAATTGCAGCAATTCTATAATAAGTACAGCCCAATCAATACTGGGAATTATCAACATTTCGGCATTGTAACTGCTGCGTTAGTTTTTATAGAGAGATCCTGCTTTGGCAGCGAGAAAGGCAGAGGAGGCTTCGGAAAGACGGAGCAGAGTCTTTGGAAACGTGTGCTGTTGACGAGATTGTCGTTACTAGGTTCAATAGCAAAGGTCTGCACACACACTCGCGCACACACAAACACACACACCAAGCAGCTAGCCAAGAATCCCCACTACCGTCTTATCCAGGTTTCAGAACACAAACTAACCATGTTTGAGGGACGACCTCCCGGGTCGAATCCCCACTACCGTCTTAGCCAGGTTTCAGAACACAAACGACCTCAAACCTGGTTAGTTTGTGTTCTGAAACCTGGCTAAGATGGTAGTGGGGATTAGACTGGGGAGGTCGGCCCTCAAACCTGGTTAGTTGGTGTTCTGAAACCTGGCTAAGACGGTAGTGGGGATTCGACCAGGGAGGTCGTCCCTCAAACCTGGTTAGTTTGTTTTCTGAAACCTGGCTAAGACGGTAGTGGGGATTCGACCGGGGAGGTCGTCCCTCAAACCTGGTTAGTTTGTGTTTTGAAACCTGGCTAAGACGGTAGTGGGGATTCGACCGGGGCGGTCGTCCCTCAAACTTGGTTAGTTTGTGTTCTGAAACCTGGCTAAGACAGTGGTGAGGATTCGACCGGGGAGGTCGTCCCTCAAACCTGGTTAGTTGGTGTTCTGAAACCTGGCTAAGACGGTAGTGGGGATTCGACCGGGGCGGTCGTCCCTCAAACCTGGTTAGTTTGTTTTCTGAAACCTGGCTAAGACGGTAGTGGGGATTCGACCGGGGAGGTCTTCCCTCAAACCTGGTTAGTTTGTGTTCTGAAACCTGGCTAAGACGGTAGTGGGGATTCGACCGGGGAGGTCTTCCCTCAAACCTGGTTAGTTGGTGTTCTGAAACCTGGCTAAGACGGTAGTGGGGATTCGACCGGGGAGGTCGTCCCTCAAACCTGGTTAGTTGGTGTTCTGAAACCTGGCTAAGACAGTGGTGAGGATTCGACCGGGGAGGTCGTCCCTCAAACCTGGTTAGTTTGTTTTCTGAAACCTGGCTAAGATGGTAGTGGGGATTCGACCGGGGAGGTCGTCCCTCAAACCTGGTTAGTTTGTGTTTTGAAACCTGGCTAAGACGGTAGTGGGGATTCGACCGGGGAGGTCGTCCCTCAAACCTGGTTAGTTTGTGTTCTGAAACCTGGCTAAGACGGTAGTGGGGATTCGACCGGGGAGGTCGTCCCTCAAACCTGGTTAGTTTGTGTTCTGAAACCTGGCTAAGACGGTAGTGGGGATTCGACCGGGGAGGTCGTGCCTCAAACCTGGTTAGTTTGTGTTCTGAAACCTGGCTAAGACGGTAGTGGGGATTCAACCGGGGAGGTCGTCCCTCAAACCTGGTTAGTTGGTGTTCTGAACCCTGGCTAAGATGGTAGTGGGGATTCGACCGGGGAGATCATCCCTTAAACCTGGTTAGTTTGTGTTCTCAAACCTGGCTAAGACGGTAGTGGGGATTCGACCGGGGAGGTCGTCCCTCAAACCTGGTTAGTTTGTGTTCTGAAACCTGGCTAAGACGGTAGTGGGGATTCGACCGGGGAGGTCGTCCCTCAAACCTGGTTAGTTTGTGTTCTGAAACCTGGCTAAGACGGTAGTGGGGATTCGACCGGGGAGGTCTTCCCTCAAACCTGGTTAGTTGGTGTTCTGAAACCTGGCTAAGACGGTAGTGGGGATTCGACCGGGGAGGTCTTCCCTCAAACCTGGTTAGTTGGTGTTCTGAACCCTGGCTAAGATGGTAGTGGGGATTCGACCGGGGAGATCATCCCTCAAACCTGGTTAGTTTGTGTTCTGAAACCTGGCTAAGACGGTAGTGGGGATTCGACCGGGGAGGTCGTCCCTCAAACCTGGTTAGTTTGTGTTCTGAAACCTGGCTAAGACGGTAGTGGGGATTCGACCGGTGAGGTCGTCCCTCAAACCTGGTTAGTTTGTGTTCTGAACCCTGGCTAAGACGGTAGTGGGGATTCGACCGGTGAGGTCGTCCCTCAAACCTGGTTAGTTTGTGTTCTGAAACCTGGCTAAGACGGTAGTGGGGATTCGACCGGGGAGGTCGTCCCTCAAACCTGGTTAGTTTGTGTTCTGAACCCTGGCTAAGACGATAGTGGGGATTCGACCGGGGCGGTCGTCCCTCAAACCTGGTTAGTTGGTGTTCTGAAACCTGGCTAAGACGGTAGTGGGGATTCGAGGCAGTCTGGACTGTCACTCAAAGGCCCCTTCCACACCTGCAGAATAATGCAATTTCAATCCATTTTCACAATCGTTTGCAAGTGGGTTTCCGCACAGTCAAATCCAGCTGCAAAGAGCATTGAAAGTGGATCGAAAGTGCATTATTCTGCCTGTTTGGAAGGTGCCAGAGTTCTGCAAACTCACAAAAATACCCAGGCTTGCGTGACTACCTAACTTGTTGTTGTTTTTTTAAAAAAAATTACACTGAGATTTAAAAAAACAAACACCTTGCTGGTGACATCTTTTAACTTTGTTTTCTGATGTATTGCCGAAGGCTTTCACGGCCGGATTCCACTGGTTCTGGTGGGTTTTCCGGGCTGCGTGGCTGTGGTCTGGTGGATCTTGTTCCTAACGTTTCGCCTGCATCTGTGGCTGGCATCTTCAGAGGTGTATCACAGAGGGTAACACAGTGTGTAACAGACTTCCCTCTGTGATACACCTCTGAAGATGCCAGCCACAGATGCAGGCGAAACGTTAGGAACAAGATCCACCAGACCACAACCCAACAGAACCATTTGTTTTCTGAGGTTTTCTGTTATGGCTTATGGTAAGTTCAGGAATAAAACTGAACTAAAAAAAACCTCTGTCATAACCAAAGGCCCTATTATCATGTCATGTAGCCTACCTCAGGGGAAGTTTCTCCGTTGATTAATTAAGCTGACTCATTACTTACTCTAGAGGTTGGAGCTGAGTTTTCATCTGTTACGCTCTCCTGCATTGGGGCGGGGGGAGAATATGTTGACATTCAGCAAGAGAAGAAGAAGAATTTGGATTTATATCCCCCCTTTCTCTCCTGCAGGAGACTCAAAGGGGCTGACAATCTCCTTGCCCTTCCCCCCTCATAACAAACACCCTGTGAGGTAGGTGGGGCTGAGAGAGCTCCGAGGAACTGTGACTAGCCCAAGGTCACGCAGCTGGCGTGTGTGGGAGTGCACAGGCTAATCTGAATTCCCCAGATAAGCCTCCACAACTCAAGCGGCAGAGCTGGGAATCAAACCCGGTTCCTCCAGATCAGAGTGCACCTGCTCTTAGCCACTGCTCTTAGCCACTGCGCCACTGCTGCTCTGAGACAATTCTATCAAGTTTGCATGCCACCAATATGGCCTGTGTGAAATTTAAGCCTTTGCGCGTGTACGCTCCACGATGCCCTGCGCTGTATCAGATCCGTTTTCTGCGTGTCCCTGTTGAAAACTTGTCGCACGTCGATCGTCTCACCTTGCGCTGCTCTGGCAAACCCGGACCGGCGACACACGAAGGATTCGATTGAGTCGCTGTTGCGGTTAGGTCAAGGGGAAAGGAAAGGCAATTCCGGCTCAGCTACCGCGTCTGCCCCTCGGGGGCTGGATTCTCAGCACTCCCTTGTGCTATCCTCACAGCCACCTGGAAGATCAGGAGACGGCCTCAGATGTGGAGCAGCTAAAAAGACAGCAACGCATGTGCCCTCCGCTTGCAAAGGCATCTGAGTCAGATAAGGAGCAAATGGCAGCTTTTTTCCTAGACCCATAAAGGAATGTGAAAGGTCACGGCGGCTTTATCTGGGCCAGAGGAGAGCGGTGTGTGATTCACAACCTTTTCAGCAAAAGGGGTGGGGGGTCAGAATGGGGCCGGCTTTTGGGCGGCCGTCTGTCACCGGCTTGCGGCTTCGCTGACCGGTTGAAATAGCAAAGGGCAGGTACGCAAGCGTCCCCAGGCCAGGCAGAGCGTTTTGGTGCCGACAGGATGGAAGGATGAAGTCTTGGACCAGGGGCAAAAAATCCAAACTTCACATACACGCTACAGGAGTCAGTGCTATCAGTCACAGACCAGGAAAGGGATTTGGGCGTCTTAGTTGATAGTTCCATGGGAATGTCAACTCAATGCATGGCAGCTGTGAAAAAGGCAAACTCTATGCTGGGGATCATTAGAAAAGGAATTGAGAATAATACTGCAAGGGTTGTCATGCCCTTATATAAAGCAGTGGTGCGACCGCACTTGGAGTACTGTGTCCAGTTCTGGTCGCCGCATCTCAAAAAGGATATTGAGGAGATAGAAAAAGTGCAGAGAAGGGCAACGAGGATGATTGAGGGACTGGAGCACCTTCCTTATGAGGAGAGGCTGCAGCGTTTGGGACTCTAGTTTGGAGAGGAGACATCTGAGGGGGGATATGATTGAAGTCTATAAAATTATGCATGGGGTAGAAAATGTTGACAGAGAGACATTTTTCTCTCTTTCTCACCATACTAGAACCAGGGGGCATTCATTGAAAATGCTGGGGGGAAGAATTAGGACTAATAAAAGGAAACACTTCTTCACCCAATGTGTGATTGGTGTTTGGAATATGCTGCCACAGGAGGTGGTGATGGCCACTAACCTGGATAGCTTTAAAAGGGGCTTGGACAGATTTATGGAGGAGAAATCGATTTATGGCTCCCAATCTTGATCCTCCTTGATCTGAGATTGCAAATGCCTTAACAGACCAGGTGCTCGGGAGCAGCAGCAGCCACAGAAGGCCATTGCTTTCACCTCCTGCACGTGAGCTCCCAAAGGCACCTGGTGGGCCACTGCGAGTAGCAGAGAGCTGGACTAGATGGACTCTGATCTGATCCAGCAGGCTTGTTCTTATGTTCTTATGTTCTTACCAGTCGGGATGAAATCATTTGTCTGATTCCATGCTTTTCCCCGTAAGGGTCAAAAACCAACCCCCATTTTCCTGGGGTCTTTGAGGCCCGGTGCAAACCTTGCGTCAGTATTATTCTTCATGCCATTTCCCCACTGCAGAGGCGTATCTAGGGAGAATGTAGCCTGGTGCAAAATCTGAGTTTCCTGTCCATGACCAAACAACTTTTTTTTTGCACCAGGTCATCAGGGAAGGAGGAGGGGTGTGGGGAGAGGTGGGTTCCAGCAGGTTCTCACAGTTTCCCGAGAGTAGGTTACTAATTATTTGCGTGTGCTGAGAGGGGGTTACTAATTGGTGATTTTGCCATGTGATTTTTGCCTTAGTTACGCCCCTCCTCTCAGCAGTAGCACGCAGAACTTGAAGCAGTCTAGCAGGAGGTGCACCGGCGTGCGTGGCAGCCTGCGCCTGCGTGCATTCGTTTCCCGCCCAAGTACTGGCGCAGCGGCTGCGTCCTTGCCACAGCCCCGCCCCGGAATGCCCGGCCATGCCCCCATTGTGCCCCACCCAGCCCCATTGGTGCTACGGCACAGTTTGAATCCCACCACCATGGGAACCTGTTACTAAAATTTTTGGATCCCACCACTGGGTGTGGGGGCAATTTTCTGCCCCCCATGTGACGAAATGGCTGCAGCCCAGGGGCATTTGACCCGATATGTCCCCCTGAGTGGTACGCCTCAGCCCTACTGTCAATATATACGAAACCAAATTCATTTAGTTGTTCAGAAATATACTGGCTTTCCTGGATCCAGAACAGCTGAAAATATCTTTTTGACAGGAGCAACAAACTTGGGGCCGGACTAGCGCGTGACAAATTATCTACGCTCAACCATCAGTCTTTCTGTTTGCATCCCTTTAATCTCTTCGCCCCCGCCATTTTGCCAGCACAGCAGTACTTAGAGGGAATTACGATTTTTTTAAAAAAGATTACAAATTACCATAATAAAATTAAAAGCGGCGACAAAGCAGGATTAAGCGGCGATAAAGAGGAGCGATAAACAGTTCTGAGCCAATCCGAAAATCACATCAGATATCAAAAGAAAGCACCGGCGGGGAGCGGCTGAATCGGATCTGAGATGGAGCTGAAGATAAGACTGGCGGGTTGTGGGAGATGCAATGGTTCGGTTTCGGCAGCCGAGAGTCGTCTGGAAAACAATCGCATGTACTGATCTGCGGAAAACTGAGCACCAGGAAGCAAATCGGGATTCCTGGTGTGGCGGTTCCCAGAGCTGAGGGGCCACCACCACAAAACCCCCGTCTCACACGAACCCCCAGCCTATTTCAATTTCACCTTAATCATAGCCAAATGTCTTGAATTATTAACTGAACCCCAACAGAGATGGATTATCACAAGGGCCAGATCCAATACCTTCCCGTCGGCCATTACAAAGGGTTGCTACTTACCCATCCCTATCCAGGATCGGGTTTGTCCACACTGTAAAAATCAAGTGGAGACTCTAGCTCACATTATTCTCGACTGTCCGAGATATGTGGGCATCAGGAATTTCTCTCCCAGGCTGGCCCCAGACAAATCTGAAAGTGACTCTGACTGTTCTGTTGTGGAGCTGCTGTTAAACAACACAGATGTCATGCTCTTGGAAAAAGTAGCAACATTTCTTTTACAAGTGACAGAACTTTCTAAGTAACGTATACTGCTATATGCAGTCTTCCTGTCTGCGCTTTGAATGTACTCTTGATTTGTATTTCAAAAATGTCTGGCAATGCTCTAGAACCGATTTTTAAATGCCAAATAAAGGTTGTTGTTGTTGTTGTAATTTCACCTTAATCGACACAAGCGCACTCAGTGGGGCAGAGGCCCCGATTTCACTTTGTCCGGGGCAGGTTCGTATGGCGAAAGCCTCCAAGTCAAAGAGCAGTATACCAGGCCGCAACAGTCACAGAAATGGGGCTGGAAAAGAAGTTAAGAAGTTAGGGAGTTTCATTTTGATCATCTTCTTCCGGCTGGAGAGCGGTTATGAGGATTGCATAAAATGTTTTATGGCTTTTTGAAAATTATTAGGTGGGATTGTTATGGTTATATGAGTCTATCTGGTTGTGAGCTGCCTTGCGGAGTTTCCGAAAAGAAATGTTTTAAGAAGAAGAAGAAGAGTTTGGATTTCTATCCCCCCTTTCTCTCCTGCAGGAGACTCAAAGGGGCTGACAATCTCCTTGCCCTTCCCCCCTCACAACAAACACCCTGTGAGGTAGGTGGGGCTGAGAGAGCTCCGAGGAGCTGTGACTAGCCCAAGGTCACCCAGCTGGCGTGTGTGGGAGTGCACAGGCTAATCTGAATTCCCCAGATAAGCCTCCACAGCTCAGGCGGCAGAGCAGGGAATCAAACCTGGTTCCTCCAGATTAGATACACGAGCTCTTAACCTCCTACGCCACCAAGGGGCCTATTCTCCAGCCTTCAACAGGAACCTTTGCAAGGATTTAGAACGGTTTTGCTGAGAGAAGTTGTCACCATTCAATCAAACATGGCCATCTTCCATTCCTCTCCGAGTGTCTTCAAGCCTTTCCAAAACAGGCAGGCTAAACAGAAGTCCCTTTTACTGTAAAGAAGTTTGTGAGGGGTTTTTTCCTGCCATGTATTTTAAGCACTGAAATTAATTTTATTAATAGCGTAAATCCATGACGGCACATTCTGCTGTATGTCGAAGAGCTATATTTGTCTCGCAGTAACAGCAAGCAGGAAAAAGAAACAGAGAGGTTTTGCACGACGGAGCAGTTTTGGTCTGAAGGAAGCAGGAAGTGTGCGAGAGGGGAGAAACGCCAGCCATGCAAATAATACCCTTTGGATGCAGTTTATCCCTGTGTATCCCTCTGGTGTATCTGGTGTGAAGATCTCAGGATTAACCAACTTTGGGGAAGACAGAATTACACATTTGGAGGGCAAAAATATAACGGCATGAGGCAGCACCCAAAACACACAGGGAAGTTTGGGTGCTGTGTGTTTTCCGGGCTGTATGGCCGTGTTCTAGCAGCATTCTCTCCTGACGTTTCGCCTGCATCTGTGGCTGGCATCTTCAGAGGATCTGATGTTGGGAAAGCAAGTGGAGTATATATATCTGTTGGAGTGTGCAGGGTGGGTGAAGAAACATTGTCTGTGAGTAACAAAGAAGGCAACCAGGTCAATAGTTGAGGGCAGCTGAATAGAAGTATGAGTAACAATGAAGTCTATAGCATGGGAGTAACAATGGAGATAGCAAGGTCACTGGTGGGAGCATCTGAATAGAAGTATTTGTTACAGCCTTTGTTTCCTTTGTCTATAGTCATCCTGTGTTTGTGTGGAGCTGGTTAGACACTGTCTTGACTCTAGTATTTTTCAACACTGGCAGCCAAGTTCTGTTCATTTTCATAGTTTCTTCCTTTCTGTTAAAATTGTGTTAGAATTTTCATAGTTTCTTCCTTTCTGTTAAGATAGTTTCTTCCTTTCTGTTAAAATTGCAAGCACATGGACAATTGTTACTCCCATGCTATAGACTTCATTGTTACTCATACTTCTATTCAGATGCCCTCAACTATTGACCTGGTTGTCTTCTTTGTTACTCACAGACAATGTTTCTTCACCCACCCTGGACACTACAACAGATATATATACTCCACTTGCTTTCCCAATATCAGATCCTCTGAAGATGTCAGATCCTCTGCACCTCTATAACTGTGTGGTTTGGTTCTGCAACCCAACGAGATCGACACAGACTTCAGAGAATAATCAGAACTGCAGAAAAAACAATTGCTGCTAACCTGCCTTCCATTGAGGACCTGTATACTGCACGGGTCAAAAAAAGGGCTGTGAAAATATTTACTGACCCCCCGCATCCTGGACATAAACTGTTTCAACTCTTACCCTCTAAACGTCGCTACAGAGCACTGCACACCAAGACAACTAGACATAAGAACAGTTTTTTCCCGAATGCCATCACTCTGTTAAACAAATAATTCCCTCGATAATGTTAAACTATTTATTATATACTTATTATATAATTACTGCACTACTTTTTTCATCATTCCTATTACCCATCTCCTCCCACTTATGACTGTATGACTATAGCCTGTGCTGACATTTTATTTTATTTTATGATTTTACATTTTATGTTTTCATTACTACTGATTGTTTCCTGATTGCTTACTAGACCTATATGACAATCATTAAGTGCTGTACCTTATGATTCTTGACAAATGTATTTTTCTTTTATGTACACTGAGAGCATATGCACCGGAGACAAATTCCTTGTGTGTCCAATCACACTTGGCCAATAAAGATTCTATTCTATTCTATTCTATTCTATTCTATTCTATTCTATTCTATTCTATTCTATTCTATTCTATTCTATTCTATTCTATTCTAAGATGTTAGCCTCCGATGCAGGCGAAACGTCAGGAGAGAATGCTGCCAGAACACGGCCATACAGCCCGGAAACCACACAGCACCCAAGTGATTCCGGCCGTGAAAGCCTTCGACAATACACCAGGGAAGTTTCGCGTATGCTCTCTGGCCCCTTCCGCACATGCAGAATAATGCACTTTGAATCCATTTTTTAAGTTGTTTGCAAGTAGATTTTGCTATTCCGCACAGTAAAATCCAGCTGCAAAGTGCATTGAAAGAGTATTGAAAGTACCTTATTCTGCTTGGGCAGAAAGGGCCTTTGTGATGAGCTAAAGCCGAAGATCTTGCTTCTAAAGTGGAAACCACGTGCTAGAACAGGGCACGGGCACCGTGGGTCTTGCCAACACCTTTACAGGTGCTCGCCAGGTGTGGGTGGGGCCAGGTGTGGCTTTTGCCCGGCAGGACTTCTGTGCAGGCAACAGTCACCTTGCTAAACAGAAGTAATGCACAAAATATTGAGGAGCAAATGTGTGTGTGAATCAAGGGGGGGGGGAATTTCGGCTATTTAGGACTATGAGCCTTGTTCATTAGAAGCTGTTGGAAGCATGACTTGATGAATGGCAGGGGAGGGACGCCAGATTGTAAAGTTCAGGATTTTCACTCTTTCGGCAGAAGCAATTCACTGTTGCCAGAGACCAGATAACAGAGGCGCGGATTTTTTTCCCTTTCTTTTGAGCAAATAATCTATTCAGTGACATTTATCTCATATTCCGTTCGCAAATTTTCTCTGCACGCAGCGGTATACTCCAGTGTAACGGTCACAGGAAATTAGCCGCCCCGTTCTGCGACAGCGTTTTGGTCCGTCGCCCGTTTATGGCCGTTCGGTGTCGAGCAAGATACTTGGGCGTGCTACGTTGTCGTTTCAATTCTGGCTTGTTTGCAGAAGCAAATGAGGCTGACCTGTGTCCACAAACGATGCGGTCTTGCGGACGCTCTAGGTGCCTTTTGGGAAAAGGCTCTTGGAACTAGATCAGTTTTGAATTTGTATGGACTTGAGTGCCATCAAATAGAACCAACGTATGGTGGCCCCAGCCAGCGTCTTCTGAGTCAAATGAGAAGAAAGGTGGTTTGCCCTTGCCTTCTTCCGCTCACCTCTTGCCTTGAAATCCCCTTTCCCTTCCTCTCCCCACAACAGACATCTTGTGGGGTAGGTGGGGCTGAGAGAGTTCTGAGAGAACTGCGGTTAGCCCAAGGTCACCCAGCAGGCTTCACGCAGAGGAGTAGAGAAACAAATCCAGTGCACCAGGTAAGAGTCTGCTGCTCAAGCGGAGGAGCAGGGAATCAAACCCGCTTCTCTAGATCAGAATCCACCTTCTCTTATTCACTAGACTTCACAGGCGTTGACTCTTGAAAGCTTGAAAGTGATCTTGCCCCAGTCATAGTTCTCTCAGGACTCTCTCAGCTCCACCTGCCTCACAAGGTGTCTCTTGTAGGGAGAAGAAGGGAAAGGAGCTTGTAAGCCACCTTGAGTCTCCTTACAGGACAGAAAGGTGGGGGATAAATCCAAACTCCTCCTCCTCCTCCTTTCCTTCTCCTTCTCCTTCTCCTCCTCCTCCTTCTCGTCCTCGTCCTCCTCATCTTCGTCCTCGTCCTCCTCCTTGTCGTCCTCCTCGTCCTCCTCGTCCTCCTCGTCCTCCTCGTCCTCCTACTTCTTCTTCTTCTTCTTCTTCTTCTTCTTCTTCTTCTTCTTCTTCTTCTTCTTCTTCTTCTTCTTCTTCTTCTTCTTCTTCTTCTTCTTCTTCTTCTTCTTCCCATGAACTCTTATTGGTCTCACAGGTCCTACTGCACTCAAGTCTAGCTGTAGGACCTGGAGATTTGGCAGCTTGAATCAGGGGCCCTCAGCCTGCAAACTGGGTGCACTACCACTGGGCTGCCACCTGCCTGACTCACCTACCATATCATAAACACAGAACTCTCCCCAAAGACATCGGCCCCCTGAGCCAGGTGCTAGAAGCACCTGCAAGAGCCGTGCGGCAACTCCCTCCCAAACACCGAAACCGAACGCCTGCAAAGAAGAGAAGTCCTATTCCAATCCTGGTGGGAACTGTAATGTAAGGAAGGCCTATTTCCTACTCTCCCCTCTTCCCTTCCCAGGAAAGAGAGCGAAGATTTTCTGTAGTTGGCAGCAAGAGTCACAAGCGCTGTCGGCACCATGCTCAGACAGCTTACTGGAGAACGCCAAGCGAGCGCCCCCCGCCGTGGCCCTGCCTGGATCCACGCTTTTAAGAGGATCCCGCATTAATCTGCTGCCGAGCCCGCTTTCTCTCCCGAGCCCGTTAGAGGCAGACGATAGGTTTGTTCGCCGAGTGCCCTCCGTTCGTTTCGAACTGATTAGAGCCCCTTTTGGAAAACCAGCAACGGCTTTGCATGACATCAAGGAGCGAACGGGCCCGGGGGGGGGCGGGGGTCACAGGTGTTCCACGCACGTCTCCACGACGCTGTGGAGCGTCGGGTGCTTTGAAACCTCTTCCCACAATGGAGCCTAATTGACTTTGCGGCACAGTTGGGCGTGAAGGGGTTGGCGCCAGCTGTGCAGGTCTGCGCTGAAATGCGCGTTCTGGGGAAATCTCTTGAATTCTGCTCGGAGCGGATTGCAGGCGAATGAATTTTGATTCTGGAGCTCGTTTCCAAAAAAACGAGGAGGGAACCTGGGGAATAGCTGTTGCCAACCAAATTGCAGTCAATGTTTTGGACCAGATTGGCTTGTCCTGGGGGCAAGTTCTCACTGGACAGAGCTCAGAAGCGAAGCAGGGTTGGCCGTGGTTCATATATGGATGGGAAAGCACCTAGTAAGTCCAGGATCACTATGCAGAAGCGGTTAATGGCAAACCACCTCTGTTTGTTGGCTGTGAGATGGATTACGCAGGGTGGCCTGGCCTCGTCAGCAATTGGCAGCTAAACAGGGTTGGCTGTGGTTCGCATTTGGATGGGAGACCACCAAGGACACGCATTGCTGCTGTGCAAAGGCAGTTAATGGCAAACCACCTCTGTCTGTTGGCTGTGAGATGGATTGCGCAGGGTGGCAATCCATCTTCTTCTTCTTCTTCTTCTTCTTCTTCTTCTTCTTCTTCTTCTTCTTCTTCTTCTTCTTCTTCTTCTTCTTCTCTCTTCCCTCATTTAGCTGCCTCGGGTGTTATTAAAAAATTTAAAAATCAACACATTCCTTGGGGGCATGGCCAGAATGCAGAGAGCCATTTAAGCTGGGGACCATCAGATGATCCCTGAGGCCGAGGTTTTGTGTCATTTGCACCCCCTCCCATAATACACACATGCAGTGTTGGAGAAAATTCCGTGTCTGCAATGTTTGGGCCAAATGTTTGAGCCCATGTTTCCAGCCGAAAACATGAGAAATGTCATATTCAGCATCCAATATATATTGAAGTTGCGTATTTGGGGGTAAAATTCTGGGGGTGGGGCAAATAGAGAGCAGATCAAAGGAATCCGAAGGAGGCCAATAGGATTTGGGGGATGGGTAGGAACGTTCAAGAGTCACATCTCCTTTCCTCATATAGGGATTGGAATGGAGATCTCGGAGTCCTCATATCTCCGTCTGAAGGTGGGAGGAGGTGTTGCAGAGCCCAGGATGCAAAGATACAAGGCGGTCGTAAGCAGCCCGATTAAAGCAGTGGAGGGGTGCTCAGGGACAGAAAATTAGCATCTGTCGTGAGATAAGAATCCCGTGTCCCTATTCAGCCCCGGGGCATCTACTGTTCTGAATTTGTGGATGATGGAAGACAGCCAGGAAAGTTCACTTATCTCTACCCCGAGTGCAAATAAAATCAGGATAGCACTTGCAGGGTTTTTCTGAAAAGGTAAAAAATATCGGAGGCTTGCAGTGTCGTTAATCTGTATGCATGCAGGTATGCACGCAGGCACCTTTCCAAACGTGCCTGGGGTCTCCTGTTCAGGACATGCTACCGGGTTCAAGTTTTAATACTGCCTGATGTGCAAAATTGCCCCCCGTTTAGGAAATCAATCCCCTGCCAGGAGGCTCCTGTTTATTCTTCGGCGTTCAGGAAGATGCTTCTGTTTCGAATGGCCACAGAGAGATTAAACAGCTAAATCCAAATTAAAAAGACACCTGTTCGGAAGGCGTCTGTGTGTAATGATTGCTCACAATGGCAACTAGAGG
Source organism: Sphaerodactylus townsendi (assembly GCF_021028975.2). NCBI lineage: Eukaryota > Metazoa > Chordata > Lepidosauria > Squamata > Sphaerodactylidae > Sphaerodactylus > Sphaerodactylus townsendi. The sequence continues at coordinate 11,444,716 of NC_059441.1, forward strand.
GGTGCATTCGGCAAAGCCGAACTGGGGGAAAAAACCTCTTATTGGTATTTTCTTGGTGGTTTTTAATCCCCCAAATGGTGGCATGGTGTAGTGGTTATGAACAGGTGGATTCTAATCTGGAGAACTGAGTTTGATTCCTCACCCCTCCACCTGAGTGGCGGAGGCTTATCTGGTGAACCAGATGTGTTTCCGCTCTCCTACATTCCTGCTGGGTGCCCTTAGGCTAGACACAGTTCTTCGGACCTCTCTCAGCCCCACCTACCTCACAAGGTGTCTGTTGTGGGGAGAAGAAGGGAGAGGAGCTTGTAAACCACCTTGAGTCTCCTTACAGGAGAGAAAGGTGGGGTATAAATCCAAACTACTCCTTTTCTTCTTCTTCTTCTTCTTCTTCTTCTTCTTCTTCTTCTTCTTCTTCTTCTTCTTCTTCTTCTTCTTCTTCTTCTTCTTCTTCTTCTTCTCCTTCTCCTTCTCCTTCTCCTTCTCCTCCTCCTCCTCCTCCTCCTCCTCCTCCTTCTTCTTCTTCTTCTTCTTCTTCTCCTTCTCCTTCTCCTTCTCCTTCTCCTCCTCCTCCTCCTCCTCCTCCTCCTTCTTCTTCTTCTTCTTCTTCTTCTTCTTCTCCTCCTTCTCCTCCTTCTCCTTCTCCTCCTCCTCCTCCTCCTCCTCCTCCTCCTCCTCCTTCTTCTTCTTCTCCTTCTCCTCCTCCTCCTCCTCCTCCTCCTCCTCCTCCTCCTCCTCCTCCTCCTCCTCCTCCTCCTCCTCCGCCTTCTTCTTCTTCTTCTTCTTCTTCTTCTTCTTCTTCTTCTTCTTCTTCTTCTTCTTCTTCTTCTTCTTCTTCTTCTTCTTCTTCTTCTTCTTCTTCTCCTCCTTCTCCTTCTCCTTCTTCTCCTCCTCCTCCTCCCCCCCTCCTCCTCCTCCTCCTCCTCCTCCTCCTCCTCCTTCTTCTTCTTCCTCCTCCTCCTCCTCCTCCTCCTCCTCCTCCTCCTCCTCCTCCTCCTCCTTCTTCTTCTTCTTCTTCTTCTTCTTCTTCTTCTTCTTCTTCTCCTTCTCCTTCTCCTCCTCCTCCTCCTCCTCCTCCTCCTCCTCCTTCTTCTTCTTCTTCTTCTTCTCCTCCTCCTCCTTCTCCTTCTCCTTCTCCTCCTCCTCCTCCTCCTCCTCCTCCTCCTCCTTCTTCTTCTTCTTCCTCCTCCTCCTCCTCCTCCTCCTCCTCCTCCTCCTCCTCCTCCTCCTCCTTCTTCTTCTTCTTCTTCTTCTCCTCCTCCTCCTCCTCCTCCTCCTCCTCCTTCTTCTTCTTCTTCTTCTTCTTCTCCTCCTTCTCCTTCTCCTTCTCCTTCTCCTCCTCCTCCTCCTCCTCCTCCTCCTCCTTCTTCTTCTTCTTCTTCTCCTCCTCCTCCTCCTCCTCCTCCCCCTTCTTCTTCTTCTTCTTCTTCTTCTTCTTCTTCTTCTTCTTCTTCTTCTTCTTCTTCTTCTTCTTCTTCTTCTTCTTCCATTTAAGGGTGTTGAAACTTGGACCCTGAATAATCCTGAATTTTCCCAGCACTAATTGGGCTTCTTCAGCCACTGGTTGTGATGGGTTTTCCGCAGAAAACAAGATCCACCACGACCACCCGCCACATTGCAGCCCAGAAAACCCACCACAAACCAGTTGAACGCCTTCAGCCAGCTGCCATTAAAAAAACCGAGAAATCTCCTCTTTTCTTCCCGTCATTTTGGAGGCAAATTTAGAGCAAGTTTTGGGGTCAGCCCTGATAAAGATTTTTCCCACTTCCTCCTCTGGCAGAGATCAAATGACAAAATTCATTCCCATAATAGCATACCTTTTGTACCTGGCCCAGACAAACCTGCGGTCTTCCAGCCAGACTGGGATCATCTGGCCACATAAAACCTCTTCCTGAAACTTCGTCCCTGATCACACCACTTTCTGTTCATCATTCTGGAAATTACCCCAATTGAATTTTGCCCAGCCTGGGCTCCAGTCCCATTACTGCGATGACCAGGGGAAGGGCACCGTAATGCGAACCATTTCCCCTTTTAAAGCGTATGTGCGGGCAGGTCGCTTTGACCCGTGCCGGAGCCTGGCGTTGAAAGCATTTTCACCGTTTCGGCATTTTCTGCGGAGTCGGGAAGCCAGGAGTTCAATCTGATATTAAGACACCTAACTAAAAAGGACTTCGGCCTTTGGAGTCGCCGAACACCCAGCTTGTGCCGACCTTGCGTTATTCTAATTCGGTCGGAATGTTTTGGCAAAAGTGTACATGTCCTATTCCTGCCAGTCGAGATACGTATTCGGGCATGGGGCTATATACAAATGCATTAGTCTCATACATGTCCCATAAATTCCTTTAAAATCGTTCGAAAGAAGAAGAGTTTGGATTTATATCTCCCCTTTCTCTCCTGTAAGGAGATTTAAAAGAGCTTACAATCTCGTCCCCCCCCAACAAATACCCTGTGAGGTGGGTGGGGCTGAGAGAGCTCCAAAGATCTGTGACTAGCCCAAGGTCTGCCAGCTGGCCTGTGTTGGAGTGCACAAGCTAATCCGGTTCCCCAGATACCCAGTTCTCCAATTAGAGTGCACCTGCTCCTAACCACTACACCCGCGCCCGGCTATAACCTCCATTGCATTTCAATGCCATCCAAAATAGAGTTACTCTTGAAACTGAAATCAATAGACTGGAGCAACTTGTTTTAGGATTGCACTATTAGTGCTTGGACCATCTGTGTTGTTTCCACTAACCTGGATAGCTTTAAAAAGGGCTTGGACAGATTTATGGAGGAAAAGTCGATCTATGGCTCCAACTCTTGATCCTCCTTGATCTGAGATTGCAAATGCCTGAGCAGACCAGGTGCTCGGGAGCACCAGCAGCAGCAGAAGGCCATTGCTTTCACATCCTGCAGGTGAGCTCCCAAAGGCACCTGGTGGGCCACTGCGAGTAGCAGAGTGTTGGACTAGATGGACTCTGGTCTGATCCAGCAGGCTAGTTCTTATGTGCTTATGTTGTTGTTGTTGTTGTTGTTGTTGTTGTTGTTGTTGTTGTTGTTGTTGTTGTTGTTGTTGTTGTTAATTAGGTTTATAGACCGCCCTCCCCCGAAGGGCTCAGGGCGGTGAACAGCATATAAATAGAGCACATATATCAGATTAAAATCCGTTAAATATCAATTAATACAGGCTGTAATAAATATAAACCCTACCCCATTAAAATGCAGCAATATTCTTATGTATACTTCAGAATTGTGTGTTGCTTTTCTTTTTGTTGGGAGTGAAGCTGCGAGCAAACTTTTTAACCACTGGCCAGTTGGAATTCTGGGAGATGTTCCCTACACACGGCGCGGGATTAGACGGACCTTGCTACTACCTTGTCCCTCTTGAGAGTCCTCAGGCCTGGACATTGGCCCAGGGCTAAATCCTCAACATGCTGTCCCCGATTCCACCACTAAAGATACTTGCTGGCTTGAATTACCCTCGTTCAAATCCTTGGAATTTAGAGTTCTCTTTGATGTAGGAAAGGCAGCATAAATTTCCACCCAGAGAAAGCTCCTTATTATAGCAATAAGGGATAAAGCATCCACATGCTGCTCATACTGGGGGGGGGGGGGATGTTGCAAAAAAAAGTCATTTTAGAGCTTTGATGCTTTCAAGGAGGGCTTTGCTTCCGCTCGGCTCACGTGGTCCCTCCCTCCAAACCACAGGCAGTGAACGCTGCCCCCCCCCCCGGAGACGAATAAACTGAAATAGCTTTCCAGGAGTTATGAGAAGGAAGCTGTATCAGGCAACCTTGCACAACCCGGAGGGACAAAGAGCTATAGAAGTCCACGGACGTCTTCAAGAATGAAATGCCCTCGAGTTAACTTGAGAAAAAGTTGGACTTAAAAAATGTGGACAGGTGGTTATTCGGCCTTTTCGGCAATTGCCGAAAAATTCCAGGATTCTCTCTGTCAAGGAAGGCCCTCCAGAGTCCAAGCTTTCAAGGATTAAAAAAAAAAATTCTGATGTTTCTGGCAGGTGTTAAGTCACATTTCTGTCTATTTTTGTATAGATCATTGTTGCCCTTCAAGGCAGGCTCTTTGCCGGGTAGGACACAAAGGAAGGTCAAGTAAGATCCAGGGCATAGAAACCGTTAAAATGGGATTGCCAACTCCAGAGCTGGACTTTCCTGGAGATTTTGTCGGCGGATGAGTGACAGAGAGGGAGACAGATCTGAATTTTGACACGGGAGGCTGCCTCAGTTTGGAGTCTGTCCATTGGTCTATTCAAGTTAGTTTTGCAGTCTCCACGGACTTTCCTGGTCTCTCAGGTCTTCGAACTAGAGATGCATGTACGTATGTGAGCAGATTCTCTGCCAATGTGCTTTGGCCCTTATGGATTTGTGGAAGGATTTTGAAAGTTTTTAAAGAGGTTCATCATTCATTTATTCAATTGTTCATTCAGTTCATTCATTCATTCACTCACTCACTCATTCATGCATTCATTCACTCGTTTATTCATTCATTCTACTTCTCTTGTACTTTGCCTTTTGCCTTGACTCAGACTCAAAGCAGTTGATTAACATTGTTCTGTTCAATTTTATCCTCACAACCAGTGATGAGACAGTGCAGTGCAGTGGTTAAAGAATCATAAAAGGTTCTCAGAAAACCAGTTCACAAAGGCCCTTCTACTGTGAAGTAAATATCCCTTTCTCTCCGGCCCCTTCAGCACGTGCAGAATAATGCACTTTCAGTCTACTTTCACAATTGTTTGCAAGTGGATTTTGCTATTCCGCACAGCTTCCAAGTGCATTGAAAGTGGATCAAAAGGGCATTATTTTGCTTGTGCGGAAGGGGCCTCGGTGTCACACCTAAAACAGAGAATGGAAAACCAAGTAGCCTCTCCCCACCAGACCTCTTTGTAGAGAGAGTGCGATAAGGATGCTACTGAGAAATAGAAATGTGGATTTGGGGGTCAAAACACCAGAGAGAATAAACTGAAACATCTCTGTCTTTGAACAACTGGGCCGCGTTCGTTGGATGCATGTGAAGCACTATTGCCTTAAGAAGAAGAAGAAGAAGAAGAAGAAGAAGAAGAAGAAGAAGAAGAAGAAGAAGAAGAAGAAGAAGAAGAAGAAGAAGAAGAAGAAGAAGAAGAAGAAGAAGAAGAAGAAGAAGAAGAAGAAGAAGAAGAAGAAGAAGAGGAGGAGGAGGAGGAGGAGGAGGAGGAGGAGGAGGAGGAGGAGAGGAGGAGGAGGAGGAGGAGGAGGAGGAGGAGTTTGGATTTATATCCCCCCTTTTTCTCCTGTAGGAGACTCAAAGGGGCTTACAATCTCCTTGCCCTCCCCCCTCACAACAAACACCCTATGAGGTGGGTGGGGCTGAGAGAGCTCCGAAGAGCTGTGACTAGCCCAGGGTCACCCAGCTGGCGTGTGTAGGAGTGCACAGGCTAAACTGAATTCCCCAGATCAGCCTCCACAGCTCAGGCGGCAGAGCAGGGAATCAAACCCGGTTCCTCCAGATTAGATACATGAGCTCCTAACCTCTTACGCCACTGCTGCTCCTTAAAACAGGATTTGAATGAGAGGACCTTTATCCACCCAGCTATGTAGGGCAAATGACACACCGAACGTCAGCTCTGTGCTGCCTTTGCATGCACACTTTCCTGTGTCCATGGGGAAAATGGACTGAGTGAACCTGTCAATCTTCAGTGACAGCCACTGTGTTCCAGAATAAGATTTATTCTGTGTTCTGCCCACCCTCACCTCTGAGCCCTGAGTGTCCAGGAATTGGTGCCCAGTCCTGGTGGGTGCGTTCTTCATGCAACTGGAGTCCTCTGGGTTTCCGGTGAAAACCAACCTAACGACAGCCTGCAGTCCCTGTGATTTTCACAGGTTAGCCTCGGCACAAGAGCTGAGAAACCGGCTCCCTCTTTTGTGAATCAGCAGCTGCAAACGAGCTTGCTGAATACATGAATAAGAAACAGCCTCGTCTCCTGGAGGGGCTGGAATGCTTTCAAGAGAGACTTCAGGCCCACTGGTTACAATATAGTAATGTGCTTTTTGGATGGCTTCAGGAAGTCTGAGCTCTCTCTCTTCAAAAGACACTCCCTTGCTCTCTCGCTCACTCTCTCTTCGGCTGAGGGATGGGAGAAACAACAGATGACACTCCAGCAAGAGTGGAACAGAGGAAATGAATTGAATGAGAAGTGGAATGGGGAAAGAGGGAGAGAGGTATGAAAAGAGCGAAGAGCAGAAGAGGAGTGGAGGAGAGCCAGTGAGTATAGCATTGTGGCCAAGAAGAAGAAGAAGAGGAGTTTGGATTTATATCCCACCTTTCTCTCCTGTAAGGAGACTCAAGGTGGCTGACAAGCTCCTTTCCCTTCCTCTCCCCACAACAGACACCAGGTGAGGTAGGTGGGGCTGAGAGACCTGTGGCTAGCCCAAGGTCACCCAGCAGGAATGCAGGAGTGCGGAAACACATCCGGTTCACCAGATAAGCCTCCGCCACTCAGGTGGAGGAGTGGGGAATCGAACCCTGCTCCTCCCGATTAGAATCCGCCTGCTCTTTAACCACTACACCCTGTTGGCTCTCAAGAGACCAAACTACATCTAAGGAACTCCTCAGTTCAAATCTCGTCTCAGCATCTGATTCCTGGCTCTTTCCCTTTCCCTTTTAGACAATACGGAGAATTATGTTGCTGGTCTGCCTTACAGGGTTGTTGTCAGGACAAGTGGCTAAAGGAAGGGAAGGTTTTTTGAACTTTTAAAAGCCCAATGCATTATGCTGTTTAAAATTCCATTCCATCTTGGGCGCTTAGCCGAAGGATCGGAGATAGGCAAGTCGATAACTGTGAATGAGTTTTGAGTCATCCTCTCAAACTAGTGTTGTTAAGAGACATTCCCCTAATTCCTCATGATGCCCAATTTCTCCTCGCAATCCAACCATCCAATCCCTTTTCCCCTCCAATGTTTCAATCATAGAATCGTAGAGTTGGGAGAGGCCCCCAAGGGCCATCCAGTCCAACCCCCTGCCATGCAGGAACATGCCATCAAAGCACTCCCGACAGGTGGTCATCCAACCTCTCTTTAAAAACCTCCAAAGAAAGAGGCAGTTTGATCTAGGAGAACTAGTTTGACCCAGACTGCAGGGATGTTGGTTTATTCTCCAGTGGCTGACATCAGCAGGCGAAAGAGACCAGGTTTGGGCAAGGAGATGAATCTCAGTTCTGGTCGCCACATTTCAAAAAGGATATCGAAGAGATAGAAAAAGTGCAGAGAAGGGCAACGAGGATGATTGAGGGATTGGAGCACCTTCCTTAGGAGGAACCTTAACAGACCAGGTGATCGGGAGCAACAGCCGCAGAAGGCCATTGCGTTCACATCCTACATGTGAGCTCCCAAAGGCACCTGGTGGGCCACTGCGAGTAGCAGAGAGCTGGACTAGATGGACTTTGGTCTGATCCAGCTGGCTTGTTCTTATGTTCTTATGTTCTTATGAGAGGCTGCAGCGTTTGGGACTCTTTAGTTTGGAGAGGAGACGGCTGAGGGGGGATATGATTGAAGTCTATAAAATTATGCATGGGGTAGAAAATGTTGACTGAGAGAAATTTTTCTCTCTTTCTCACAATACTAGAACCAGGTGGCATCCATTGAAAATGCTGGGGGGAAGAATTAGGACTAATAAAAGGAGACACTTCTTCATGCAACGCATGATCAGTGTTTGGAATATGCTGCCACAGGAGGTGGTGATGGCCACTAACCTGGCTAGCTTTAAAAGGGTCTTGGATAGTTTTATGGAGGAGAAGTCGATGGCTCCCAATCTAGATCCTCCTTGATCTGAGATTGCAAAGGCCTGAGCAGACTAGATGCTCGGGAGCAGCAGCAGCAGAAGGCCATTGCTTTCACATCCTGCAGGTGAGCTCCCAAAGGCACCTGGTGGGCCACTGCGAGTAGCAGAGTGCTGGACTAGATGGACTCTGGTCTGATCCAGCTGGCTCATTCTTATGTTCTTAAGGCCATTGTTTTCACCTCCTGCCTGTGAGCTCCCAAAGGCACCTGGTGGGCCACTGCGAGTAGCAGAGTGCTGGACTAGATGGACTCTGGTCTGATCCAGCTGGCTCATTCTTATGTTCTTAAGGCCATTGCTTTCACCTCCTGCAGGTGAGCTCCCAAAGGCACCTGGTGGGCTACTGCGAGGAGCAGAGTGCTGGACTAGTTGGACTCTGGTCTGATCCAGCAGGCTCCTTCTTATGTTCTTATGTTCTTAATCTCACACATTTCTCTGATTCTCTGATTCCCTCTTTCTCCTCCCTGCAATCCTTCTCTTCTCTTCTCTTCCTTCCCTTCCTCGCCTGCCTCCCTCCTTTCTTCTCTCTCTTTTCCTGCAAGCTTCCACTCAAAAAAAAATCACGCGGCAGTGATAAATGAGCTTTAATCGGCACAGGTGAAAATAATCACATTGTCATGCTGGCAGAGGGAGTAGTGCAGCTTCGCACGAAACGCCCAAATCTCTGGCTAATTTATCACGGTGGTGGTTGGAGAGGGAGCCAATTCCCCTGAATTCAATCGCTTTCGCACCGTCCTTGCCAGATGTGGGCATGCGCCGTGCAGCCGGCCTGTGCAAATAGAGCATGCAGAACGATCAGTGCAGGGGCCGCCGGTGTCGTTTGCAGCCGGTCACCACATCCTGCTTCTTTAGCAGGCCGTCACATGACTCAGGAGATGGAATTTCGAAGGAAGGGGACGAGACGCCCCATATAGGAGTCTGGTTGCTGCAACTGCAGCCAGCAAAGTTTGCTTTGTGGAAGGCAAGGGGCAGCTATGGGGAGAGCCAGTGCATGGTGGCCAGTTCTGGGTAGTAGGAATTTGGATTTGGGGACAGAGACTGGGAAGGGTTGGAGCAGAGGCGCGGTCTCAGGGAGAATGCAGCTCGGTGCAAAATCTTTGAGTTTTCTGCCCACCTCCGCGATAGGCGTGCTGCCCTCTCCCCACCACTCTACCAAACAACTTTTTTTGCACCATCACCATCTCCGCATCTTGGACCGCCCTTCCCACGGCCAAGGCCACCATTCATTCTTAACTTCAACCACGGCTTCTATCGAGATGTCTTTAAATGTGGCTTTTTTCTCACTCGCGTGAGTCCCTTCCGCCAAGCGGCCGACCGTGCCACTCGCCCTTCAAAATGCTGTCCCAGCCAAACCTTTCTAGTCTGCCTTTCTCCCCCTGGCTACTTGCTTCTCCTCCTTGCATCCAGATGTTTACCTATCTTCACCTTCTGTGCCCTCCTGGGGAAGGAGCAGGTGATAAAATGGGATTGGGGACCTCGGGCCTCCCCAAATCACCCCTGTGGTGCCCCTCGCTCCAGCAAAACAATTCTTGCATGCGCCATGAGAGCTACTTGTTACATACCTTAAGAGGGGCTGCCAGCTTCCATCTTGCAGTGGGAAGCTGAGGCCTGTAAGAATCAAGATTTATTATCTGCTTAGCGGACTGCCGCTTGTTACCATTTATTCGGATAATTATGTGTTCACTGGTAGGCACAGTCCTTCCTGTGAAGGTTACGGAAAAATCCTTACCTGGCTTATTTATGACTTTGAAGCCTGCGCCGGAGGAACAGGCCCGAGCACATACAGATCACATGGTTATATATATTTTTCTGAAGTGCCGCCTAAGTATCTTTTAATGCGAGCCCGAGATAAAATGGCTGGACCTTTCGCGGAGCTTTCTCGTCTTCAGCAAAGCGGCGCGCTTTGGAGATCAGGAAGCACCCGGAGAGGCTGTGAAAATATTTATGGGGACATCCCCGTTTCTGTGGCAACTGTCTTGCTAGCACATCGTGGGTCGTTTGGTAACAGGGCTGTTCCTTCCCCTCCCTACGCCAATGAGAACTGAACTGACTAGCTGCCAGGTAAGTTCGTATTCGTAGCTCTCCAGATAAAGTTAACAGACTGGCTACTCCATCAGTCTCTGCCAGTGTGACCAATTGGCCATGCTGGCAGGGGCTTATGGAAATTGTAGTCCATGAACATCTGGAGAGTCGTAGTAACAAGCCTTTATTGGCATAAAATAAACATACGCTAAAATAGTTAGCATAAGCAGAATTCTGCCCATGGCCATTGCTCACAGTTATAGACACTTGGTGCTAAAATATATACATGGTCCTTCTGTAACTATAGGACATTCCTTCCAGCTAAGTTGACTTTACCTCTTAAACGGCCATCGATTACTGACAGAAGCTTTCAGAAAAATACTGCTGGCTATACATGGTCATAAATGTACATATGACATTGATTGGTATTCACTCTAGACTTTACGCCTATTATCTTTAGCAGAAATTTTGCTACATTCTCGCACACTGTGGGATCTATGTTGTTCAAAAAGCCGAGAGGCATCTTTAAGAGCCGCTGCTTAGATTGGTATACAGAAGTGGGATAAGTGCAGATTAAGTACATTCTGATTTTTTGCAAACCTTTACACAATGCTCGAAAGAGGGTATGATCGAAAGTGTCTCCTAACCTGACCCATATTGCATGGAGAGCTCGAGGTTGCAGACCCCTGACTCACAAGTAAAGCAAAGCGTTGGCTTCTGCTCATATTCTCTGCAAATGTTAGCTTACGGCCAATCTGTTTGACGATTTACAAAGGTCAGTCCCATTGTCACTTTCTCTACGCGTGGTCCCTCTTGATTGGTAAGCTAGGGAATCTCTCCAGGTAGAATTCAGAGATCTTTATTAGGCATATGGCAACAATGTGCGACAGAATAGGAAAAGTAAATCCAGTAAAAAATAACAACCAGTAATGTGGAACCAAAACCAAGGGATACCTAGTTCAAAAAACATACAGTAAAAAATCTGGCTACGGCGTTTCAGAAGTATATTTCCACCCCAGGATTGTTGGAGTTTAAAGAGTCATCTTTGGCGCGGGATGGAAAGACCTGAGAACCTGACCGAGGTTAAGGCAGATAGAAGCCGTAAGGCCTGAAGCTATTGTACTTTAAATTCAAGAGCAAGATATGATCACAGAAGTCAATATTATCAGAAGGGCAGCGGAAGAGCAGAGTTTCCTCATGCTGAGTGGATGTTTGACAACCGGGGCTCCTTGAAGGCGTAAGTGACAACAGAAAGCAATTGCCTCCTCTTGCCTTTGAAAAAATGCCCATCTCGAGTTTATAACGGAGTTGGTTCTAGATAATGGGCTACACAGAGCTTTCGGGAATAATCCCCTAAAAGTTGCCAGGGGAACAGGAACCGAAGCCTGTGCCTTGGCTGGAGAACATAGATAGATATTCCTAAGCCTACAAATAATAATTTGTTTTCAAGTTGAAGATAAATCGGTTGGGAGTGAGCTGTGGAGCAAGGAGTCCCAGGAAAGGATCAGCGCAGGAGATCTTAGCCTTGATATCTATCTATCTATCTATCTATCTATCTATCTATCTATCTATCTATCTATCTATCTATCTATCTATCTATCTATCTATCTATCTATCTATCTATCTATCTATCTATCTATCTATCTATCTATCATCGGTACTCCATCGAATCGACCGTAATCGCACCTAGACCGACCGGACCGACCGACCGACCGGACCGGACCGACGATCGACGTCGTAATCGACCTAATCGTAATCGCATCGAGACAGACATATGGTCATTGCGACAGACAGACAGACAGACAGACAGACAGACAGACAGACAGACAGACAGACAGACAGACAGACAGACAGACAGACAGACAGACAGACAGACAGACAGACAGACAGAAAACACTCTGTGATTATGCCTTGGCTCTAATTCGGTGACCTGTTGGTTAAACTTTCATTCATTTCCTGCTCAGTTCGCACTGAGATCTATCTATCTATCTATCTATCTATCTATCTATCTATCTATCTATCTATCTATCTATCTATCTATCTATCTATCTATCTATCTATCTATCTATCTATCTATCTATCTATCTATCTATCTATCTATCTATCTATTCATTCATTCATCTATCTATCTATCTATCTATCTATCTATCTATCTATTCATCTTATCTATCTATCTACATCTATCTATCTATCTATCTTATCTATCTATCTATCTATCTCATCTACTTCCACTCCATCGACCCATCGATCTTTCATCGCACTACCCATTTAATTCCATCTACCCATCCATCTATCCATCCATCCATCCATCCATCCATCCATCCATCCATCCATCCATCCATCCATCCATCCATCCATCCATCCATCCATCCATCCATCCATCCATCCATCCATCCATCCATCCATCCATCCATCCATCCATCTATCCATCTATCCATCCATCTATCATCTGTCTGTCTGTCTGTCTGTCTGTCTGTCTGTCTGTCTGTCTGTCTGTCTGTCTGTCTGTCTGTCTGTCTGTCTGTCTGTTGCCGGTCGCCGTCGGTCAATGGTCGGCTTCGGGTCGGTCGGGTCGGCCGGTCGGTCGGTCGGTCGGTCGGTCGGTCGGTCGGTCGGTCGGTCGGTCGGTCGGTCGGTCGGTCGGTCGGTCGGTCGGTCTCAGTGCAAACTGAGCAGGAAATGAATGAAAGGTTAACCAACAGGTCACCCAATTAGAGCCAAGGCATCATCACAGAGTGTTTTCAGTCTGCCAGTAGCAATCCTATCTCCTCATCCCTGCTCCCGCCTCTCTTTCAGCTCCGACTGTACACCTGCTTGTTCCACGCGCTGAGCACACGCGTAGCACGGCACCCGGAAAGGGGGATATGTGGGGAGCGGCGTCTTGATTTTGCCGAGTGCTGGGAGCCCTCTAATTAAAAAAAGAACAGGGACCATCAAATTAATTTTCACCAGGGTCTCCAGTGGGTTACCATCGGCTCATGTCACGTTTGTTGCCAACAAACTCCTGCTTGGTAAGCTTCTCCCTCTTGTGACACGTCTTCCAAACTGGATGCAGGTGTTTCTCAGCACCTGATGTTAACCCTCTGGATGATATTAAGAAAACGCCACAGTGCTTTGAAAAAAAAACCCCCAAAGTTTTATATTGCATAGCCCGGCATCCTGCTTGATTCCCTAAATCTGTATTTCAGTTT